>NC_142937.1:16701329-16903829 GCF_046866305.1 Octopus bimaculoides
TGGAAACCAGTGGCTCCACCAGGCTCCATATATATATATACATGAATGCATACATATAAATATACATGTGATGGGCTCCCACACAGTTTCTGAATCCAAAATACATTCACAAGATATTGGACTTGGTCCAGGGTTATAGAAGACACTTGCCTAAGTTGGTGTGCAGTAGGTCTGAACTCAAACCCACATGGTTGCAAAGCAAGCTTCTTAACCATACAGCCATGTCGTATATATATATAAATGTTGCCCGTGCACATGCAAACGTGTGTGTGTGTGTGTGTGTGTGTGTGTGTGTTGAAATATAATAAAAGGCGCAGGAGTAGCTATGTGGTAAGAAGCTTACTTCTCAACCCCATGGTTTGGGGTTCAGTCCCACTGCACGGCACCTTAGGTAAGTGTCTTCTACTATAGCCTTGGGCCAACTAAAGCCTTGTGAGTGGATTTGGTAGATGGAAACTGAAAGAAGCCCACCATATGTATATATATATATGCTTGTTTGTATGTGTTTGTCACCCCACCATCACTTGACAATGGATGTTGGTGTGTTTATGTCCTTGTAACTTAGCGGCTTGTCAAAAGAGACCAATAGAATAAGTATTAGGCTTACAAAGAATAAATCTTGGGGTTGATTTGTCCAACTAAAGGCGGTGCACCAGCATGGCCACAGTCAAATGACTGAAACACGTAAAAGAATAAAAGAATAAAAGTATATCATCATCATCATCATCATCATTTAATGTCTGTTTTCCATGCTGGCATGGGTTGGACAAATAAAGCACCAAAACACCATTTTGAGCCTGGCTGTTGCCAGTACCGCGTGACTGGCCCTTGTGCCGGTGGCACGTAAAAGCACCCACTACACGCTTGGAGTGGTTGGCATTAGGAAGGGCATCCAGCTGTAGAAACTCTGTCAGATCAGATTGGAGCCTGGTGCAGCCATCCGGTTCACCAGGCCTCAGTCAAATCGTCCAACCCATGCTAGCATGGAAAGCGGATGTTAAACGATGATGATGATGATGATGATGATGATGATATATATATATATATATATACAGTATATATATATACTTTTATTCTTTTACTTGTTTTAGTCATTTGACTGCAGCCATGCTGGAGCACTGCCTTTAGTCGAACACATTGACCCCAAGACTTATTCTTTGTAAGCCTAGTACTTATTCTATCAGTCACTTTTGCCGAGCCACTGAGTTATGGGGACGTAAACACACCAACATCAGTTGTCAAGCGATGGTGGGGAACAAAAACAGACACACAAATATATACATATATATATACTGATATATAATTACAGCAAAACAGTGTGGATAAGCACACCAACATACTTGAAATAGATGCTAATAGCTCTATAAACCACATATTATTTTACTCTGTTAGTACAGGCTGAAAGCAGGCTGGTAGATCAATCAGATTTTAAAAAGAAGGGTTACCCATAGATTGATTTCTGCCTTAGGGAAGCAATTTCCCCCTGCTGTCTTCAGTATGGGATGCCGAAAGAATATACATGTAGATATTTATACATATCATATGATCAAGTTATATCCACACCAATATGTACATACATCTACACATATATACTATTTAAATCTAATTCCTTCAGCACAAACCATGTGCTTTTATGATCAAAATAAATACTGCAGTAAATATAAATTGATCAGGAGTAATTATACATATTTATTTATAATTAATTAATTAAGGATAAAACTATTTAATGATTCTGTCAAGTGGCCAGCATGTTAATTCCATTTAGGTAAATATTTATCCTGATACATAATTATATAATTATAGCAAAAGGGTGTGGATAAGCACACCAACATACTTGAAATAGATGCTAATAGTAATTTGATGCAGGTAATTTATCCTGTCCCTCTCCGACTTTTAGTTCTTGCACTTGAAAAAAAAATGCATTATTTATGGGATGACCCAATATATATATATATATATATATATATATAAATGGCTTCTTTCAGCTTCCATCTACCAAACCCACTCACAAGGCTTTGGTTGGCCTGAGGCTATGCCAGAAAGGCACTTGCCCAAGTTGCCATGCAGTGGGATTGAACCTAGAACCATGTAGTTAGGAAGCAAACTTCTTACCACACAACCAGTTGTTGTTATTGTTGTTGTCATTATTACTATGGTTGTGACTAATAAGTAGCTTATCATGATATTACCTTTTAAAATGTTTTTAATATTTAAATAAGAGTCAAAGGCTAAGAAAATGTCCCCTGTATCCATATAAAAATTTTTAAGTGCTCCCTCCTTCAACAAACTGGGAAGGCACAACTCATTTTGAAAAACACTACTCTAAGTTGATATATATTTCAAACACTGGGTATATGATGACTGTTTATAGTAAGGGCAAGGAAACATTGTACTATAAGAAGTGACTCAGTAGTGCATAAAAACCTGTGGTAGTGCATTTTTACCAAGAAGAAGAATGAAGTTTCAGTTTTAAAATTTATAGATATGCAGCTGTCATCTGTCATATGATGGGTAACTTTGGAAATATATATTCACTGCCATGAGTAATGTCAGAAAATATAGCATACAAACAATAAATTTAATTTATCTTTTATCATATTTCTTGGTCCTTATACAGAATGATGAAATGAATACTAATTTTCAAATGAAGAATATTTACTATGTAAAATAAAATTAAATGAAACAAATTTCTCATTTGCATAACTCCTTCCATCCTACTTTGTCAATTAATCTCTCCTCCTCTATGATTCTGTTGTTCCCAATGTGTGTCTAATGTTCCTTTAGTCCAGTGGTTCTTAATCTGGGGTCATGACCCCTGGGGGGAGTTGTTTGGGGTTTCTCGGGGGGTTCATGGAAGGTTTGAGAAAACGTAGTTTATTTCATGTATTTGAGGTATTGCATTGCAGCTGTATTACAGTGTCATGCATTGCAGCCACTAACAGTATCATGACTGTATGTGCTTTGCTCCTGCTCTGTGACTCCCATGACACTTTACATTCCAAGACTCACTTATTAGTTCTCAGCTACACTGCTGTTTATTAATCTCTGGTCACATGATTACACAAGCTTGTCTGTGATTGGTGTGCTAGAATGAGTGTGGTGTTGTGTTAATTTGTGTGTTGCTGTGTTGCTTAGTGCACAGCTGTGTTGTAAAGGTGAGTGTTGTATTTGCCTGTGCCTTGTCAAGTGGTTTAATTCAGCGTTGTTGTGTCTATTATTTTGTGATTTTGCTTACTATACTTATTTAATACACTTGATAATGCAATATTTACATTGTATACTGAGTTCTTATTTTCTCTTCATGTCTGCAAGTTTCTGAAACAGATTTTTTATTTTCTTTGCAGATACACTTTTGTTTCCTGTTTGCAGTAAGTCTGTCAAGAAGCATACATACAATGAAGCCTTTCTCAAAATGGGTTTCACAATTATCTGGCATTAGGAAGGGCATCCAGTTGCAGAAACTCTGCCAAATCAGATTGGAGCCTGGTGTAGCCACCTGGTTCACCAGTCCTCAGTCAAATCGTCCAACCCATGCTAGCATGGAAAGCGGACGTTAAATGATGATGATGATGATGATGATGATGATGATGATGATGATGATGATGATGGTGATGATGAACTCTTTGGTCAAGCCACAATGCATCATTTGCACCAAAGTTTTGAGTTACAAAAGTATGAAGCCAAGCAAACTTAAGTCTCATTTTGAGTCTTGCCACAGCCAACTGATAGACGAAAGCTTGAACTATTTCAAGCAAAAAGAAGCTTCTCTGAAGGCCAGTCACATTGATCCCACTGGTCACTTTGCTTGTCAGAACAAAGCAGTGCTGGAGGCTTCTTACAGATTTGCTTTAAAAATCATGTAGACCAAGAAGCCACATATCATCTGATTAATCCTTTTGTTACTGTATTTATTTTGAGATGCTCTGTGTTTCTTTAAATTACTTTAAATATAACAAAGAATTTAGTAAAATAACTTAATCATTCAGCTAGTGTTAGGAACATAAATTGTGACTAAGGTTTGGTGGAAGATTTTAATTCAAAACTTATGAAAACAAGATATTTGTACTCAGAGCCAGAGCCGGTTTCAGCTGGGTTGGTAACAAAAGGGTTAAGCCTTGCATTCTGGAAGCAATGAAGGTGATTCTTGGAGAACAGCAGGCACATCAGTTGAGGGCAATTTCCCTTTCAAATGATACAGTCAAAAATCAGATCTTGGACATGAGTGAGAATATTCTATTGCAAGTGGTGACTGCTGTGAAGAGTAGTCCTGTGTATTCATTGCAACTAGATGAGTCAACAGATGTTGCCTCATGTTCCCAATTCCTTGTTCATGTTCACTACCTTGACAGAGAAGTTATGAATGAAGAGTACTTGTTCTCTGAGCCAGTGGCCACAACTACTCGTAGAGAAGATATTTCCAAAATTCTAGAAGCCTTTCTCATTGAACAAGGGCTGAGCTGGGAAGCACTTGTTGGTCTGTATACAGATGAGGCTCTTTCAATGATTGGTTGCAAATCCAGTTTCAAAGCCTTTGTGAAGAATGTTGCTCCATATGTTTCCTTCACTGATTGCATGATTCATTGTTATACTTTGGCAATGAAGTCTCTCTCACCTGGACTTCAAGAAGTGCTCACAAATGTCACACACACACACACACACACACACACACACACACACACACACACACACACATGCATGCACACACACACACACACATGCATGCACACACACACATGCAGGCACATACATACACACGCACACACACAAACACACACTCATACACATATGAGGGTTCTACTAAAAGTAATAAAACTGACATAGGTAATTCAAATTGAAGATGTCAGTAGAGTAACTCTTCATGTACACAAAAGTACTACTTAACACAGTTTCCATCATAAGTGATGTATTTGTGCCATTGTTGAACTGTCTTTTCAAATCCTCTATGAAAAATTCAGATGTACACTGTTGTGCCTGCTTTTTCACAACTACTTTCACATTGTCTGTGCCATTAAATCATTGTCTCCAAAGATTGCCCTAACATTGAACTGAACAAGTAGAGGTCAAATAGCCCCAGATCTATGTTGTGTGGTAGATGGGTGACCACTCACCAGCACCATTTGTTGATTGCCTTATTTGTTGCCAAAGATGTATGTGGTCACATAATGTAATAGGGAAAGTAGATAATTTTCTGATTCTTATTTGGTGTCTTCCTCCTAATGGCTTCTCTATGTTTTTTAGAATATCTCACTGTATCACATGCTGTTCATGGTAAGCCACATTCCAGAAAATCAAGGAGAGTAACACCTTTTTCAATGACAAAAAGCAGTTGCCATGGTTTTTTTAACCAATCATACGCTTTTGAACTTCTTAGGCCTTAGGAAAGTGTAACACCATTCCAAGACTGAGCTTTCATTTCCAGATCATAAAGATACTCATTTTTCATCCCCTATCACCAGATCCAGAAAAAAATAAATAAACGTGTTTTCATTAGTTTCAAATGCTTTCAGTAGATCAGAGAAAACCTCCACACTTCTATTCTTCAAATTCGATGTCAACTGCCAAGGTACTCGCTTTTCATACATTTTCTGATACCCAAAGTCTTCCACCGTAATGCAAGATGTCTAGTTATGTAGCAAGCTCACAAGAGAAATGCAACACAACTTGCAGAGACCTAGGAGAGCTCTACTCAAAATTGAATTTTCTCACCTTTAAATAACTGTTGGTCAAAAAGATTCTAAAATTTGTTTGGTGGGAAAACTTGCATGCTTTCTATGAAGTTGCTGCCTTAGTCATAAATAAGTCAGCCAATGCCGATAGTCAAACCATATTTTCTTGGTGCTAATTCTTTTTATGACAACTCTTTTCATTTCATGGAAAATACAGAGGTCTTGATTCTAGACAGGAAAAAACTGAGAACTATGGTTCAAATCTCAGCTTGGTTCCCACTACAAGTCCAGCATGTTTTTTGTCATGGAAAAGTTAGCTGCTTCATGAAGTATAATGCTTCAGGCGCAATTCTTTTACTAAATTCATCACAAATGGTACCAAACCATAACAATTTTCTTCAATATTTCTCTTGTATTTCTTCATTTCAGTTGATATCCATCTTTGAAAATCTTAAATGTTTCAATCCATCCATTATCATGTTCTCAATTATTACATTTTCTCTCCCATTTAAAGCCATAAAATAAAACATTTGCTGATCTCTTTTGTAAATGATCAATTAAAACTTGTTCAGCTGTGAAAGAAATCTGTAACTTTCTAACCAAGATTTTAGAAGATATTCTAAATAGAGTTGTCAGAATGTTTCTTACAGTCTATGGTGTGTTTCTTGCTGTCTATTCATATCATTACTTTAATTCTTTCCTTTTTTTGTTTTTCTTGTCACAAACCATCATTTGTTTCCTCAGATAAGATCTGCTGTTGTGCTACATTTTGATCTTACTCTTTTACTTGCTTCAGTCATTTGACTGTGGCCATGCTGGAGCACAGCCTTTAGTCGAGCAAATCGATCCCAGGACTTATTCTTTGTAAGCCTAGTACTTATTCTATCGGTCTCTTTTGCCGAACCACTAAGTTACAGGGACATAAACACACCAGCATCGGTTGTCAAGCGATGTTGGGGGGGGGGGGGGACAAACACAGACACACAAACATATATACACACACACACATATATATATACATATATACAACAGGCTTCTTTCAGTTTCTGTCTACCAAATCCACTCACAAGGCTTTGGTTGGCCCGAGGCTATAGTAGAAGACACTTGCCCAAGGTGCCACACAGTGGGACTGAACCCAGAACCATGTGGTTGGTAAGCAAGCTACTTACCACACAGCCACTCCTGCGCCTAAAAGATAAGGCCTCCCCGGTGGGGTTTTGAACCCCAGTCTCCCGCGTGACAGGTGGTGATACTTACCGAGGATAACACTTAGCAAAAGAAGCTGAAGATCTGTGTAAAAATATAGGATTGGTAGACAGTAAGAAAATATGCAGCCCTATTACCCACTGCATTTCACCACTGCCACATTTTGATTTTTGTATAAACTAAAGTAAGGCTGTTGTTATCAGTTAAGATCTTTTTAATTTTGATCTTAACAAAAAAATAAAGAAAGAACTGCAGTAAAAATACAGGATTGGTAGACTTCAAGAAAACATGCAGTATCCATTGCATTTCATCACTGTTCCCACCAATGTATTTCAGTGTTAGGAGATAAACAGCTGAAGGTCATTCATATTTCTCATGACCTAGTATGCATTCACAAGCATTTATAGCCATGTTTACAGCACAAGCATTGTGTGACATTCATCAATTCATCTTCTTCCACACTATATTAATGCTGGGTCTTTAACCAATATAAGAAACCATTATTATTATTCAGCATTCAGTATTATTATTATTCAGTTATATTCACTGTATTGAAAGTGCTTTATGTAGGATGTGTGCAGAGCCTAGTAGTGTGGTGCCTAGTGTGCAGTGCCTAGTAGTGCTATATATATATATCGAGACCCCCATTGGTCATGAATGACCATGGGATTGCACCTAGAAAGTTACACTCCGAAGCACAAGTCTAGGCAAGGTTGTTTATGGAAGGCCAGCAGTCGCCCATGTATACCAGCCTCCCCTCTCCACACCACTGATGTTATCCAAGGGAAAGGCTAAGGCCGATACAGCTTGACACCAGTGACGTCGCAACTCATTTCTACAGCTGAGTGAACTGAAGCAACGTGAAATAAAGTGTCTTGCTCAAGAACACAACACGCAGCCTGGTCTGGGAATCGAACTTACCTCACAATCGTAAGCTTGACACTCTAACCACTGAGCCATGTGCCTTCACACACACACACACATATATTCATGCTATTTTCTGTATGTTTGCTCAAGAACACAACACGCAGCCCGGTCCGGGAATCGAACTTACAACCTCACAACCGTAAGCTTGACACTCTAACCACTGAGCCATGTGCCTTCACACACACACACACACACACACACACACACACACACATATATATTCATGCTATTTTCTGTATGTTATATATATTAATTTATTTTCTATATGTTATATGTATTCATGAAGGTAGCAAGTTGGCAGAATCATTAGCATGCTGAGCAGAAGGCTAACCAGCATTTCATCCATCTTCATGTTCTGAGTTCAAATTCTATGGAGGTCAACTTTGTCTTTCATCCTTTTAGGGTCAATAAGATAAATAAGTACTAGTTGAGACTTTTTCTGGGATATGCCTATGTCATCTCTTTTTCTGTTATCATTCCATAGCATTGGCATAGCTTCCAGCGCATATAGGTCTCAACTCTGTCGTGTCTGTGGATATATTCCTTTTTAGCCAGGACTGGGAAAATATGATTTATTGCTTCTTCCCCATCACCACATATTCCGCAGTTACTTGTATTTTCCTTCATAATGTGTTTCGGTGGTTTCTGGTGGGGAGGCTTTGATCTTGAGCTGTAATTAAAAATCCTTATTTCTGCTTTGAGTCCTGAGTTTCTCAACCATTGTTGAGAAAATTCACTTATCTGTTTAACATATCCCATTATTTGCTATCTAAAGGTTTTTCTTGCTATCATTTTACATGGCATTTTGTTGTTCCGGTTTTAGTTTAGATTTCAGTTGCTTTACAACTTTTGTTATTTGCTCTTTTTCTCCATAGTTGTCAGTTACAATGACTTCTTTCTTGTATTTTTCGGCTTTCTTAAAGACAAAAAACAGTTTCTCATTTTGCTCATGTTTTGTGGCTATGTGTACAAGTTTTTCTTGCTTCTGAGTTAGATATTTCTGCAATCCTATGGTGGTTGTTTTATAGTAGTTTTCTCGGTGTATAAGGCCTCTACTACTTTCACCTTGAATATCTTCATCATCGATGTTATTGACTAGTCCCCTCCCACCAAATTTCAGGCCTTGTGCCTATAGTAGAAAGGATTATTATTATTATTATTATTATTATTATTATTATTATTATTATTATTATTATTATTTTCTTTGCCCAGCTTCTAATGCTGGAGATGTACTATGGTGTCAGCTGTTCACTACCAGTGAACTAAGGTAACACCTCTTATTTTTCAAGTACCTTCTAGTGCTGTTTTCTGCAAGTGTTTCACCCTTATTGCAGCCCCTATTTGTTCCATGTACTCCTTATTGCAGTCTCTATTTGTGCCATCATCATTATCTGTTGGTGTTGACTGGAAAATTCCAGAGGAGAGTGACGTTTTTACCTTCAATGACTGGCTCAGGATGATGTTCATACCAGTAAGCAGAAGTGCTAATTTTGTAGTGTTTATATATTTTCCAATATGAATACTGTCATACCATATCATGGCAATTATTATTATTTCAAGATAGTGAGCTTTCTTGCATTATTGCAAACCATAAAACATTTTCTGGTGGTGGAACAGATTAGTTTCAACAAAACAAGTATGGGGGTATGTCATAAAAGGCAGTGTGTCCTTGCTTGTGGAATTCATCAAGGCAAGGGCAAGGGATAAAGTGATATACCTTTGTTTTTCAATAAACTGAGGGGATTTACATATGCTTCAAAGGAGTAGTTGAAAGAAATTATGGTGAACGTGTGAAATGATGCAAGCTCCATCAGCCAACAGGGCATATGAAATTGTGTACTTTTTCAAGATTGAGAAGACACAGTGTCAGGCAACGCAGGTGTCCCACACACACGTTGATGTCATAGTATATGGGGAGATGCAACACAATGGATGTGGCCAGAGACATTCCTATGATTGTTGACTCACGAGTAAGCTCTGAAAAGATATGGAAGCTTTGGCAATCAGTGAAAACCATAAGCTATCCAGGAGCTGTACTCAATTGTGTGAGTAGAGAGGAATGTAATCAGATGAGAAAGAAAGGGCAGAAAGCCCAGTTGCTTCTGGGAGTAAGAGCCACCAGAGGGATTTCTCCCCAGAAAAGTAGGAAAAGTAGAAAAGGAAAGAAGTAACAGCAATAGTAGCTCTCAGAAATCCCTGCTCCAAGGGTACCACTGATAGCAACTCCAATGTTAGCAGAAGAAATCATTTGATCCTCAGTATCAGGAGCCAAGAACTGGGTTGAGCACTGAGAAGCAGAGGGGTTCTCTCTTCCAGCATAGAGACAACCAGATATTACAACCAATTGTATCACCATATCATCTTGAAACTTTGGGGATGAACTAGAGGCCTGGTGAAGGGTGGAATGCTATCATGCCGAAAAGAAAACCTAGACACAGTAAAGATGAACAAATCCATTCCCAAAACAAGTAAAGTATAAGGAACCTGCTTCCATCTTTTAGGAGAATATGAGGTCCACAGTTCTTCAAATCACCAACAAAGGTCATGATTGACTCACTGATGTACACACATTTACAATATACATATACACAAACATGCACACACACACACACACACACACACACACATTGTGTCAATATTCATGCTATGAAAGTATAATCCAAGTCTTTTGTTTGTAACCATCTCACCCATTTCCTATGCGCAGGAAACTCAGGTTCATATTATTCACATGTCCATTTCTAAGACAATAGGGTATGATTTGAAGGAAATTTGGCTGCATGAAACAGCAGGGGTGTTGGACAATATGTGTATTAATTTCTGTTACTTATATTCTGTCTTCCAGTGGTGTTCACCTCATTTTCTGTTCACCTAAGTATCAATAGTACATTTCCATCAGTTCAGTTTATTATGTCTTTAAACATGTACTCCTATGCCAATTACTGTAATCAGTATTAGTGCAAGAGAGTAAAGTAAAATTGGCACTCAAATGATTCATGTTAAAATTTACAATTTTATTTCATGCTTTTATGGAAGATGCTGCACTGAAGTGTCAAACAGTCAACCAAAATCAAACTTACCCAAACCCTTTTAATTGCTATCTACATTTTAGTTACTGTCTGTCTGTCTGTCTGTCTGTCTGTCTGTCTGTCTGTATGTCTGTCTGTCTGTCTAGTTGTCTTTCTCTGCCTCTCTTTTATTCTCTCTCACAAATTTGGGACATAGACATATATAAGATTTGTCAGATCTTTAGAAAGCTACAATATTAAGGAACTCATAACCATGTTGCTTATGACCTAAAAGGTTTTGAGGCAGAACAGATCTGTATAGTAATACAATTAACTGATTCTTACAATTAATTCTGAGAGGAATAATCAGTAAGTCATTTTGCAGCATGTTTTTGATATTAATATTACTAGTGGTATCTATCTCTGTTTTTGTTTAGCTATCAAATCAGCTTTGCTCAAACAGACCTATGATCACAAAGCATTCTAGTCATGACACTCTTGTTTCTTTTTATTTTTTTGTAGATATAATGTATCCAACATACCTTTCTTAAGACATTATGGTACAATTTGAGGGAGATATAGTCACTAATTCAAGCAGGTCAACTTCTTATGTAGAGCTATCTTTGTTGGCTCTTTAAGATCACAGGAGAATTTAGTATTGCAAATTAATGAATTTTTCACTACCTTTGTGCTTTGAATTACATTTTCCAATGGTGTGTATTTGTAAATTGGTGAAGTGAATTAGCAAGAGCTTTGTCTCTGACATAGAAACCATCATTTACATGAATTGTCACAATATCCGTCTTTTTGTCAGTAGGCCAAAACATCGATCAAATTTGCTTAGCATTCATTATATACTTTAGTCACAAAAATTTCCTTTACAAACAATAATAAATAACAAACATTGCTAAATTTTTGTTGATCTACTAATTTTTCTTTTTATCTACTCAAAATTATCTATCTATGCTTGCTCCATTTTTAATTTAAAAAATGCAAAATAAAAGAAAATATGATTTCAACACTGTTGATAAGCATGGGAAATTACCCATCTGCTTTCTTCAATTATCCACTATATTCATTCTGAAGATATATTTAAAAGAACAACACAACACCTTTTGCTCCTGAATGCTTCACTAAACACAACCAAAATGCTGTTGGTTTATTCTAGTTTGGTGTTTTACGCTGGTTTATTTCTGGGTGTCGAAGGTCATGGTCGACTGATGGACCCTCCTTCCCGGTCTAGTATGTGGCGTTTGGGGTTCAAGACTCCAGTCAACTATGATGATATTGAACTGTATTGTGGTGGAATATCGGTAAATTATTTTCTGTTTGTGTTAATCTCGGTCCCAGTTCTTTCCTTTATGCTTAAATTTGTTTATTTTACTAAATTCTAGACATCACAATATGCAACCGTATGGATGCAATTAACACTGGATAAGATGAGTCTCTGTCATCGGGGTAGAGAAGATCTTACATTTCAGATCTTAATGCAGAGAAGTTAGAGCCTGGTTCAAGCAAACTATATCGAATGATAGGGAACATAAAGATTTGTTTAAGATAAACAATTGTACAGCATTAAGATCTGAAATGTTAAGATCTCTTCTAGCCTGATGATGGATGCTCATCTCATCCAATGTTCATTGCTTCCATTACTACATCTACCAACATTATTATGGATTTCCAAGCCCCCAGAAACAGCTGTTGAACTTATAACACCTTACTTCCTCTCCTTTAATTTTTTTTGTCATTTGTACTCTGTGTAAGTTGGATCTATTAATATAAATATTTTTATACTTAAAAATTCATCATCAGAAAGTTTTCACCTTTTGCTTTCTCTTGTTATGCATGAATACATATATTCATATTTTGTATTTCAAAGCAAACTATTATATTTACTATATTTAATATATTTAATGTGTCTAATTTGTTTATCTGTATAATTACTTCTATACTCGCTGAACTTGATTCTTCTTATAGCCTTTCTTGTGGAATCAATCTTCTGCAAACACATTAGAGTCTAAGTTTGAATCTTTTGAGCACTACTAAGTTTCATCTATATGGAGAATCTGTGGATCTCATCTGTGGACAATATATATATATATATATATATCAACATCCTCATCCTCATCATCATCATTTAATATCTGTTTTCCATGCTGACATGGGTAGGATAATATTTTAATGATGTTCTAATCCTTCAATAAAGTGAGGATGCAATAAACATATAAAATGCTTAAAAGTTCATTGGGGAGAAATTAAATTTTCATGATCTTTGAGTATAACATACTATCCTCATTTTGATAAAGTTCATTAAAACAAAAAATACAGAAAGGATTATGAATATTAGATTTACAAAAGATTGAGCAACAGGTATCTTCTGAAGTTGATCTGGTTGACCACACCACTACCTAATCCAGGTATTAGCAAAGTGGTCTATGTTGACCCCTGGTGTGGAAGTCCATGAGTTCATAAACACCTGAAACAATTTTGAACATTAAGGGTACTGAATCATTATCAATATAATTTGACTGAACTTTTATTGTTCTTTATCAATTTCACTAAGTATTTTCATTAAATTTCTTTAAATATATCTTATTAAAAAGCAGTAATGGCACAAAAGAATGACGGAATTATTGTTTTTAAATCAAGAAATTTTTAATTAAAATATTTGTTAATTTAATCTAGAAGTTTAAATCATGGGGGTTAATAAGTTATCAATGCTTCCATGAAGAGGTCAGTGGCGTAAAAAGTTTGCCAACCTTTAGCGTAATCAAAATAATTAATTATCTGACTTTTTCTATCTTTTTATTATTTATAGCGTCAATGGGAAAAGAATCATGGAAAATGTGGTATATGTGGTGACCCTTATGATGGCCCAAGAGAGAACGAAGCAGGTGGTAAATATGCAACTGGAATCATCAGTCGCTATTATCACAAAAACCAAGTCATCACAGTTGATGTTGACCTCAAAAACAATCACCTGGGTTGGTTTGAGTTCCGCTTGTGTCCAAACAACAATGTAAAGAAACCTGCCACACAAGAGTGCTTGGATAAATATCTTCTCCAAAGTGCTGATGGTAGTGGTAGTCGTATTAAAATTGGTCGAAAGACTGGCCATATTTACACCAAGTTAAGGTTGCCAGCTGGTCTCACCTGTTCTCAGTGTGTCCTCCAGTGGAAGTATCATACAGGTGAGGTTTTTAACATAACTTTATTTCTCTTTCTCCAAGTCCCAACTAGCCATCAGTACTCAGTAATTGAGCTGGTTGGCATCCAACCCATTTCCTAATATCAATAATCTGTGTGGCCAGTATTTACCTCCAGTTTTCATAGCATTAAGCTACAAATGTGATGTTAATCATACCCTGGATTGAACACTGGTCTACAACTAGTAGCTTTACACACAGAAGGAACTGAACTAAGTATTGCTGCAAGCTAACTATTCATTTGTATATTAGCAGTGATGCTGCTACTTGTTCTTAGTCTACTGTACTCCTATTTACAGCTAGTATGACTGAACCATTTGAGAATTAAGTGTTTTGGTCACAGTTATAATAAAGGTTCTATGATAGGAAATGGAAAGGACAATATATCAACTAGTTGTCTGCTGCCCTGTCTTCACAGCCATCCACACTCTCTTAGAATAACTGTCTTTTAGGCAGTGAGCTGGCTGAAGAGTTAGAACCTTGGAAAAAATACTTTCCAGTATATGATCTGGCTCTTCACATTCTATGTTCAAATACCATCAAAATTAATTTTAACTTTCATCTTTTCAGGGTTGATAAAATAATGTACTAGTCTGTACTGGGGTCAATGTAATCAACTAAACCCCACCACTTCCATTAAAATTGTTGGCCTTGTGTCTGAATCAGAAACCATTATTAAGGCAGCAATCTGGTAAAATCATTAGCAACATTTCTTTCAGCTCTTTACATTCTGAGTCCAAATTGCACTAAGGTTAACTTTGCCCTTCATCCTCTCAGGGTTGATAGAATAATGTATCAGTCTAGTAATGGAGTTGATGTAACTGACTAACCAATGCTCCTCTTAAAATTGATAACTCTGAGTAGGAACTAAAAAGTATTATTATAATTTTTGTTTAAGTTATTGAACTTGCAAAATAATTAGTGCATCAGAGAAAATGCCTTGGGGAATTCTTTCCAGCTCCTTCTATTCTGAGTTCAAATCATATTGATGTCAACTTTGACTTTCATCCCCTCCAGGGTCAACAGAATAAAATACCAGTTTAGCAGTTAATTCCCCTTTCCACAAAACTGCTAACCTTGTACCTAAATTAGAAACAATTATTATTATTATTGTTTCGACTTTGAAGATGAAAGAGATGTATCTGATTGCATTTAGGATTCAGCAGTTTATATTGTATCATCTGTGCTGTGCTTACATTCTGTGTTAAGCGGCAAAATATTTCTATATCCAAAAGAGATGACAAAGGACTGAGATATGTGGTGCATTGCTGTGCTCAAGAAAACCTGTCCACTACAACAAAACTGATATCCTAAAATGATGATGATGAGGAGGAGGAGGATAATGATGATGATGATGAATAACTGATATAAGCATTGGTTGGTTGGTTGGTTGGTTGATTTCTCCAGTCAAGCTTCACATCATGTAGAAAGAAGGTAAAAGAGAGACAGAGAGAGAGTTAACATAAGAGATGCTAGTAACAAAGGGCCTCTTGCTCAGAGTGAAAGGTAGACTGTATGATGCATGTGTGCAAACAGCCATGCTACACAGCAGTGAAACACGGGCCATGACTGTTGAGAACATACATAGGCTTGTAAGAAATGAAGCTAGTATGATCCGCTGGATGTGTAATGTCAGTGTGCACACACGACAGAGTGTTAGTACCCTGAGAGAAATGTTGGACATAAGAAGCATCAGATGTGGTGTACAAAAGAGATGACTGTGCTGGTATGGTCAAGTGCTGTGTATGGATGAGGAGAGCTGTGTGAAGAAGCGACACACTCTAACAGTGGAAGGAACCTGTGGAAGAGAGAGACTCAGAAAGACATAGGATGAGGCGGTGAAGCACGACCTTCAAACGGGCCTCACAGAGGCAATGACAAGAGACCAAGACCTTTGGAACTATGCTGTGATTGAGAAAACCTGGCAAGTAAAATGAGGTTACCAGTGTCGCATAACCAGTCCATTTAAAAGTACCTTTGAATCATCGGGTGATACGCTGCACTACAGAAGACCTATTAAGTCAAGTAAAATCAAAAATCAAAAGCAAACCAAGATTGAAATCAAAATGGAAATTGTACTTGTGGCCGATGCCAGTGCTGTCTGACTGGCACCCATGCTGGTGGCATATGTAATAAGCACCATTCAAGCATGGGTCAATGCCAGTGCCACCTTACTGGCTCCCCGTGCCGGTGGCACGTAAAAAGCACCATCCAAACGTGGTCAATGCCAGTCTTCCACCGACTGGCTCCTGTGCTGGTGGCACTTAAAAAGCATCACCCAAATGTAGTCGATGCCAGTGCCGCCTGACTGGCTCCTGTGCCAATGGCACATAAAAAACACCCACTACACTCTTGGAGTGGTTGGCATTAGGAAGGGCATCCAACTGTAGAAACCTTATCAGATCAGATTGGAGCCTGGCGCAGCCTACTGGTTTGCCAGTCTCCAGTGAAACCATCCAACCCATGCCAGCATGAAAAACGGACGTTAAACAACGATGATGATGATGATGATGATGATGATGATGATGATGATGATGATGATGATAGGCTTAGTGGCAGGCAACAAGTAAAGGAACACTATACACACACAGTAAGAAAGAAATAAACATAGGAAGGAGGAGGAGGACGAGGACGAGGACAACGACGAGGACGACGACAACGACTGAATTTTGTGTTTTACTTACATGCAGCTTGTTTAACTAATTATTTAATTGTCAAATTATATCACAAGCATGATTAGAAAGTTGAGCCAGTTCAATTTGGTCATAGTTTCCCAAAATGTAACAGTGAAATTCTATCAAACAGTAATGAGAACAGAACCTTGTACCTTGGTGTCCATTCCTGCATTGTTGTTCATATAGTGGTTGTTTAGATAATTATTGCTAATTATCTAATTCTGTTTGTAGTTTCACAAATCTGCTAGGATAATCAAGAGGATGATACAGAAATGTGTGCTTTTAAAAGAGTAGAATGTAGGAAGAAAGAAATAGAAATCCCCTGCCCCATCAATGTCTTATGGTTGAAGACTGGTTTCTGTCATGATATAATTTGTTATTAAGATGAGATACATGAGACCTCAACATTGCTTCCTTCAAATAAGGACTTGAGCTTTACACTGCATGTTGACAAAATACTTTCTTTAGTAAACTGACAATACTTTCTGGTACAATTTTACAATCAAATGAACTAGGCTGCTACGGAATTATCTTGTTTATGGATACAATATAGTATAGCCTTAATGACAAATGCAAACAGCTGATGTTTGACATCTCTGATGCTCTGACACCATATTCCATTCAGCAGTAACAAACAAAATAGTACTTTACTTTAAAACATTAGTCACTGAAATATAGTTAAATAATACTCAATATTTGATATTAAACTGTATAAGTGAAATAGAAAAATATCTACATGTGTAGTGATTGATGAAACTTGAACTACACTTTTATTGCTTGACAAGTGACCATGTCATCAATTATACTACAGATTATCTCTGATACTTGGCAGATATTTTATTTTATTGACCTTGAAAGGATAAAAGTAAAGTCAACTTCAGTGAGATTTGAACACAGAGTGTAAAGAGCTGGAAAAAAACAGCAAAGTATTTTTTCTGATACTCTTACAATGCTGTCAGCTTGATACCTTAACACCAGCTCAGTAATAATAATTCTTACTAATTTTGGCACAAAGCCAGCAATTTTGAGGGAAAAGGGAAGTCAATTCTATCAACCTAAGCAATTGACTGGTACTTTATTTTATCTATCTCAAAATAGATGAAAAGCAAAGTCAACCTCAACCAAATTTGAACTCAGAATATAATGAGTTGGAAGAAATACTGCAAAGTATTTTTCTTAACACTCTAAAAATTCTGTTGGTTTGCTTGATTAATTATTCTTAAATTAGTTATTGTCATTTGTTTCTGCTATTTTAACTATAATAATTCATCTCCTCAAGATAACAATATGTCAGATAGTGCTAGCAAGATAGGTTATTCTTCTAATATGCAATGTAGTGAGTATTTCCTACTTTGGTTTGATTTTACAAGAAAAATCTCATGAACTGGATAATGAATAATGATTGATAACTGCTTAGAGAAACTGCCAGTGAGCCTGTTTGTCTTTGGTGTTTCCAATCAGTACTTATAGTAATGTCAGATTAAAATATTAACATCCTGACAGGGAATAACTGAGAAAAACACATAAAAAATATATAATCTTATAAATGAATATAAAAATAAATTAAGAAAAACATATAAAATTATATTTTAAAAACTGCCTTTTTTTAGGTAACACATGGGGTAGAGGAGACAACTGTGTTGGAATGGGATGTTCTGAAGCACAAGAAGAATTCTATGGTTGTGCAGACATAGGCATCTTGGACAAAGGTGCACCAATTCCATCAACAATACGTCCACGAACTCACAGACCTCATATCCGCATCACTACCAGCCATGTACAAAAACCATCACAGCCTACAAGACGCCCTGCAAGCTACAAGAATTGCCATGCTATTGGTTCCTGGGTCGGTATCTATGATAATTGGTGCAAAGACTTCTGCCCAAAAGGTAGCTGCCCATCAAATATGTGTCGTTGTGACTGAATTCTGGAATAAAATGATTTCTGTATTATTATTGTTATTATTTATTTTTAATCTGCATGTTTGTTACAATCACTTACAGAGACACACACAGCTTGGGGAGGGAAAGTGGCAGGGGCAGTAGTGAAATATTTTCATCTAATACAACACAGACATTTAAACTGATGGGGTTTTTCTAAGAATGTGGGCTCAAGCATTCTGGATTATTATTCTAATTTTTTTTTTACTTAATTTTTGAAAGCAGTCTGGTTCATTATTAGTATTCTCGTTTGTGAGAGCAGTTGAGTTTATTTCAGATATTCTCATTTTAAAAATCGTTTCTGGCTAATCGTTGAGAGGACGTTGGTGTTGCCTTGGCGGAGGTTTGTACACCCTGAGTGCTCTTGTTATTATTATTTTTATTATTATTATTATTATTATTATTATTATTACTATTATTATTACTATTAATACCATTAACACTATTACTAAAGAAATCATTATTATTACTATTATTTTAACTCAGATTTTGTTGGAACTCCTGAGATCTTGCATGAGTAGCAGGTTTGCTAACTGCAGCCTATGGTACCATGCTATTTGTTCTCTTCAACCTTCTAAAACTTTCCTTATTATTTCTTTTCTGTTTATTGAAACAAAGCTCAGATTTGGTCTTATTCCTGGTAGGAATTATGTGGGTAGTGGGTTACTAGTCAAGTACTTAGGGCAACTAATCAATTACCCACAAAATTGCTTCACTTGTGCTTTAATCAGAAATAATTTGTGGGTTGTACTTGAGATTTATTAACAAACAGCAGTTGTTTGTGGCTGAGGTATTTTCTGAAAATTTTTCAATATAGCTTTTGTTCTGTTATGGCTACAAGATCACTAAGAGAGAAAGATCATTAATGATTGTGAAGCCTCGCACTTGAAACTACTTTGAGGTATTTCATTAATGACTTGAGACAATGAGATGAAAGATTGTTTTCTTCATTCACATGTGCATTAACTGACTCTTTTATTGCTGTTGAACATGACAAAATAATCATGTGGTGAAATTGCAGTAATTTAGGGCATTTTTCAGGAAAGTTACATTATCTTATGTTATTTTTTCACTTAAACTAGCAGTCAGCACATCTTTTCATATCTCCATGACTGTGTTGTTAGATATATCCTTCCTTCTTTAAAGTGCAAGAGTGTAATTTGAGGAGATGTAGTTGCAATTTCTAACAGGTTGTGATGTCATAGACACTGCCTCATTGGCCTTATAGTTCTGGTAGGTTGTTGGGATGGGTATTTAAGATGATTATTGGTATTTCTTTAGGAATAACACCCACCAATAAATTACCTACTTCCAAATGAGTGGCAAACTCAGATTAAACAACTTCACTATGCTACAGTGAACCAGGTTAAACTACACCAAAAAGGTTTTATTGAATTTAGTGTGAACAATGGATTAACAACTCATTACATTCATTAATTATTCCAGGCTTACAGCCTAGGATTTCAGGTGTTTCTCTGCAGCATAAATTACAACTGCCTCCACCCCTTTATATGGAAATGCTGTCCATATAATTGACTACAAAATCTGACACAGAAATTAGAAATTAGGCGAGGAGCTTGCGACGACGACGGCGGCAGCGGAACAGCGCGCGACTGCCGAAGCCCGTCTTCTGCGGTTAGGGTTAGGGTTAGGGTTAGGGTTAGTATTCTTTATTGGGTGTTTGGTATTGGTAACTCAAAAAGTAATTACACATATAGTTACACATACTTGGTTCATTGGGTAATGAAGAATTATTGGTTATATTGTTACTAAAGCTATTAGTAAGAAGAGGCACAAAACCAGTTGTAATATTCATGTTAGATCAAGTTATATTATAAAAGATGAGTAAAAAACGGACAAGCTATTAGATAATTAGAATCCTGCATGTAATTCCTAATGTTGTTTAATAATTAATTAATTATTAATAGTAACTATATTACCACCTACATTAGGAATGATAGGGTACTCATCATCATCATCATCATCATCGTTTAACGTCCGCTTTCCATGCCAGCATGGGTTGGACGATTTGACTGAGGACTGGTGAAACCGGATGGCAACACCAGGCTCCAGTCTGATTTGGCAGAGTTTCTACAGCTGGATGCCCTTCCTAACGCCAACCACTCAGAGAGTGTAGTGGGTGCTTTTACGTGTCACCCGCACGAAAACGGCCACGCTCGAAATGGTGTTTTTTATGTGCCACCCGCACAAGCCAGTCCAGGGGCACTGGCAACGATCTCGCTCGAAAATCCTACAGGAGCCAGTCAGGCGGTACTGGCAACGGCCACGCTCAAAATGGTGCATCTCATGTGCCACCCGCACAAGAACCAGTCCAGGGGCACTGGCAACGATCTTACTTGGCTTGCCGGGTCTTCTCACGCACAGCACATTTCCAAAGGTCTCGGTCCGTAGTCATCGCCTCGGTGAGGCCCAATGTACGAAGGTCTTGCCTCACCACCTCAGCCCAGGTCTTCCTGGGCCTACCTCTTCCACGGGTTCCCTCAACTGTTAGGGTGTGGCACTTTTTCACGCAGCTATCCTCCTCCATTCTCACCACATGTCCATACCAGCGCAATCGTCTCTCTTGCACGCCACAACTGATGCTTCTAATGTTCAGCTTTTCTCTCAAGATACTTACACTCTGACGGGTATTCACATTGACATTACACATCCAACGGAGCATACTGGCTTCATTCCTTGTGAGCTTACGTATGTCCTCAGCAGTTACAGCCCATGTTTCACTGCCATGTAGCATGGTTGTTCGTACGCATGCGTCATACAGTCTGCCTTTTACTCTGAGTGAGAGTCCCTTTGTCGCCAGCAGGGGTAAGAGCTCTCTAAACTTTGCCCAGGCTATTCTTATTCTAGCAGCTACACTTTCAGCGCACCCACCCCCACTACTAACTTGGTCGCCCAGATAGCGGAAGCTATCGACTACCTCTAGTTTTTCACCCTGGAATGAGATAGAAGTTGTTTCCTGTTTGTTTGCAGTCTTTATTGCACCTGAACATCTGCTCATGAAGATAAAGATACACTTCCTTAGTTACCCATCATCAGACCAATGATGTCTGGTAACTTGAAACTTCAAAGTCATTGTCACCCTTTTCTCTCTAAAATTAATAATTATGTACCCTGTTAAAAAGTATTGAGTAATCCTTACAATTAATGTTAAATTGTTTTTGTATATAACTGGATATAAAAACCAATATTAACGTGTGTGTGTCTGTGTGTATGTGTGTGTAAACGGAGATGCTTCATTGTCTGGGACGTGTATTAAAAAGATATGATCACCTTAGAAAATGAAGATGGTGCGAAAGAAAGAAAATAATACATGAAGAAATCGAAAATGGTCATGATATAGAGGTGTGTAAAGGAGAAAAAGTCAATGAAAAAGACAGACTGTATGAAGATGGGGTGGAGCTGATAGTATTGGCAGTGGGAAGGATAAACAAGATAGAACTAAAAAGAAGAAAGGCCAAAAAAACAAACGTGAATGAATGTAAGAATGAGGATAAAGAAGAAAGTTTGAGGAGAAAAGCGACAAGAGGGAAAAAGTAGGAGTAGCAAGATAGTAATAAGAAAGTTATAAAAACAAATATGAAGAAGAAAATAAGATTATAGAAAAGTTAGGGAGGAGAGAGAAAGAACAGAGATGGAGTTTGAGGAGACAGGCGAGAAAATGGAGAAATAATGGAGAGTGGGAGACAGAATGAGTGAAGTGAGAGGCAAAAGAGAGACAGAAGAGAATAGAATTAACAGAGAACTGAAAGAATAGGAGGAAAGAAAGAGTAAGAGAGACTGAGAAGGATGTAGAGGAGAGGAAAGAGGGGTGGAAGAGGAAGGAGAGGTGGAAGAGGAAGGAGAGGTGGAAGAGGAAGGAGAGGTGGAAGAGGAAGGAGAGGTGGAAGAGGGAGAGAGGAGGACTGAGAAAGACGGAGAAAACAAGATTAGTTCAGAAATGGTAGAATATGAGAAAATAAAAGAGAGAGGAGGAAGAAAAGGAGGAGTGAGAAAGGTGAAGAAAAGAAAGGAAAGAAACGAAAGAGAAGAGTAAACCTAGAAGAGAATATTAAGGAAGATGGACAGCGAAGATAGAAAGAGAGAAAGAAGTAGGCAACAGATTGAGACATGAAGAGTTGCTGTTTTGCTCCAAGTCGACCCAAACAGAGAAGACTTATTAGTTAAAAGGGTATCAGCTGTAATCGTATATTCCTTTATTTTTCTACTTCAGACATAGTTTATCTAAGACGACATTAAACAACATGTTCTGTTTTTAAAACCGTAGAATTTCATTTGAGAGGGATTTGGCTACTACTTTTAGGAAATCGATCGACCATATAGCGATTCCACTCCTTTGTATCAGAGGAAGTTAAAAGTTTGTTGTTGTTTGTTTACTCTCCAAGTCGACCCTCATCGAAGATTCACTGGGCGTGCCATCCTCGTCTTGGATTCCACATCATTCTTCCTTTACTCAAACAATAATGTGGTTCGAAATAGATTTGGTTGTTATTTCTAGCAGGTGTCATCGACTGTATAGACCCACTTGTTGGTACATAAAAGGGTAAATTTTTTGAGTAACACCCGCACGATTTTCACTAAGGAAAAAAAAAAGAACGCGGATTTTTTGCGTAGAATCAAGTACCCTGACCTCCTAATATGCTGCAAATCCCTTATTTTGGTTCGGAAAAAAGTGGGGACGGGAGTCCACCCTCGACCCCCTTTTTTCCGAACCAAAATAAGGGATTTGCAGCATATTAGGAGGTCAGGGTACTTGATTCCACGCAAAAAATCCGCGTTCTTTTTTTTTCCTTAGTGAAAATCGTGCGGGTATTACTCAAAAAATTTACCCATAAAAGCATTCAGCTGTTGCTGTAATTGTTTTTGTTTAGTACTGGGTCAACTCTAATCAATTCAAAGCCGTGAGCATACCCCCGCGTTTTTTTTTGGGGGGGGGGATTTAGGGATACATTATTTAATATAACCTTTTTGAAGACGGTTGTGATATGAGGAAGATTGTGACTGCTATTTCCAAACCAATCGAACGGCCTCGGTGGTTCCTACGTGCACAAGATGCAAAGGAAACGAATTAGGTGAGGGCGGGAGACGATGAAATATAAAAGAAACGACTGCAGGAACAGTGTGAGAAAGCAAGTTGACATGTAAGAGGTATATTTATGAGCAGAAAAGTAAACGAGGAAACAATAAAACAGCAGCAGAAACGCTGTACGTGTGTCAGTATATCATGTCGAACAGCAGTTCTTGTTGAAGTTAGGAATTTAAAACAGCAACTTACTTAAATTGCACACGTGGGTTTATAATATATGTACGTGGATCAATTATATACAATTTATATACGCACTGGGAGAAAAGATAGGCCGAGACTTAACCTGCCTGAAACGCCTGGATAAATACTTCATGAAATAATTCGTTAAAAAAATTCCGATTTAAACAAATAATGGTTAAAAATAATTCATCGGAAATAGTAAACATTTCTCCATTATTTAAACTTCATTAATCAGGGAACAAATTCGGCACCTGGCAATATTCTAAAATCGCTTTATTTAAAAACACAGCTGGTTCTTGTGAAATAGTTTGCAATAATAATAGAGAAAAGGAAAGAAAATACATATTTCAGTTAGTAATGATTACAAAATTAATTTATCGGAAATATTAAAACATTCTGTTTAATTATTTAATTTGCACTTAATTACAAGCTGGTTGTGTAAAAAAAAAAAAAAAATTGTGTTATCGACTTAAACAGGGAACGAACTCGGCACCTGGCAGCTAACTAAATTTGCTTCATTACATGATATGGCTGGTTATCTTTAACGCTTTCATTTATCTAATTTTTGAACTGTGAGTATTTATTTTTTATTTATATTATTTTTAAAGTGTTTTCGATAGTTGCTGCTGCTTGTGGTTAATACTGAAATCGTAGTGGTCGGTCACGTTTATTTGACAATGAGCTTTAAAAATAGGAAAGAAAGAAAATGCTACTTGAAGTAGAGAGAAAAACGGTAAAATGTGCTTGTGGTTAAAAACTTAACTATATATTTTCTCTAACATATTTTTTCTACCATATTGCGAACTTATTATACAATACGGATTAAACATTTCTCAGTGAAGGTATGGAATTTAGTTAAGTATATCTTCGTGTATTTATTTATCAAGAGATATTTTTTGGAGTTAGATGTTTACATTTAATGGTTTATGGATTTTAAAACTGGAGGAGAAAGAGTTTACACGTAATTGGACATTCTCAGTGGCAAGTACTTGTTACGTTTACCGTTTGCTCTTTCGTTCCCATCAAACTATTTTTCTCTTTCGTTTCTTGTATATGAAATCTCCCAGTTTACACTTAGATCCGCTTCGATTTCTTCGCAGCATTTTTTTTTTATCAACACATACAAATAAACAAACAGTTAATAAGTAGGAAGTGGTTGTTATTTTGTGTTCGTTATAGAATGCTAGAAACACACCCACGAATTGTATGTGTGTGTGTGTACATGTTTTCACACACACACACACACACACTGGCACACACATACTCCCGCTCTATTATGTGTACTGAAGCACAAATATATATATATATATATATATATATATATATATATATATATATATATATGTGTGTTTTGAGAGAGCTTTTTTTTATCTAGCAATTACAAAGTTATTTTAAGAGCAAAACAGGCAATATTAACCAGCTATTCTTTTCTAACAACTTTTCATTTGTCTATCTCGTAAACATCTAGCGTGTTACTCAGTTGAGAACACAGATTTAGTGGTAAGACGGTTTGACGTCTATTTTTAGCATACAAGGGATCCATATAGTGATCTTTCATACGTTGTATCATATAGATATTGTGATACGTGTGTCAATGAATTACAGTGACTCGAGGACTCAGAGTTTCGCGCCAAGATACCAAAGTCTTCAGAATAAAAAAAACTTTTCCTCGTTTGTAAAATCGAACTTGCGTATAATTTTACACTCAAATACACATTCATTCACACATATAAATACGCGTACATGCTCACAGAATCGCACACATGCATACACACGTACAAACACACACACATATACGTACGCACATGCACACAAATGCTCTCTTATACCTCTACATATCCATAACTTCAACAGTCAGCTGTGGGACAACTTTCGATACTGCACATCAAAGTAGGGAGGGGCAATCCTTCGGTATTGGTGGACACTTTCATCCACACAACTTTTCTTCGTGACATAAAAAGGTTAGGCTGAAAAAGAAGTGAATGCCCTCGTTTTCTCTGTATAATAATACCGAAGGATCGCCCTGTGAACGGTAACGGCTTACGATTTTCTTTTTGGGGAGTGGGCACTTACTCGGTGCCGCCCAAAAGCATGGGCACAGTAGTTACTAGGGAGGAAGAGGAATGGGTCACAGGGCCTTGCGCTAGTCAATGCTGTAACTTACTGTCAGTAAGTAAATACTATAGGCTTCCTGGGCATTGCTTTGTCCATTAGGTTATATTACAGTAGAAACGGTCCTGGGGTTGCTCACCAACTTCTTACAGGCTCATACCATTCCACGGATCTCACTTTAAATGTGAAATCCATGGTTTTCGTGGGTTTTTTTTTAATGTGTTTTTGATCAAAACCGTCAGAAATCTCTGCTGTGTGTGTGTTGGGGGGGGGGGGGAGTAAATAACAATAACAACTAAGGTTAATGTCATCATTTATAACTTTTATAGAGCAATCTCACTGAAATGAAATTTTGTAATAGCAGTATCCCATCGTTCAGTCTAAATATCGATTATTTTAATTATTCCCAAATTGAATGTAGCTAATTTAATTGGAATTTGAATGAGCAGATGTTTTTGATTGAATTTCATTTTACTGTATCACTTAATGAACTTAGGAATTAGATGTGTCAGGAATTGAACATAACGTATTTGCCGGCGTATAAGAGGCTCCCCTATTTTATGTCTAAGTTATTGAAAAAACAAATTTAGTATGTTTCATCATAGACTCACTATACGAAGTTGAACCAAAAGTTTTTTCGTATTTCAAGCTGTAATTAATAGTTCAGACAAATTCCATACGAATAGCGTTTATTCATCAAAATATATCCCATCATATTCTTTTCTAATCTAGGCATAAGGCCCGGAATTTTGGGGGAGGGGGGGCAGTCGATTAGATCTACCAGAGTACGTAACTGGTACTTAATTTAACGACCCCGAAAAGATGAAAGGCAAAGTCGACTTCGGCGGAATTTGAACTCAGAACGTAAAGACAGACGAAATACCGCTAAGCCTTTCGCCCGGCGTGCTAACGTTTCTGCCAGCTCGCCGCCTTTATATCCCATCTTATTCTATTGTTTATTGCCATCGTTGTGTCCAAACAGAAACTCAATTCCATTTTGCTGGTTTAACGGCAAAAAAACTCTCTACATCAATTTTGACCTCACCCACATTGTTAAACCTCCGTCCGTCCAGGAAAGAGCCATGGCTCGGAAAAGATTGTAATCTGATGGTGCAAGGTCTGAACTGTAAGCAAGGCGAGGCAGCACTTCCCAACCCCTCAAGTTTGCGCTTGGTTTCATTTGCAGTGTGCGCTGAGGCACCTAACACCCAACATGACCTTCTGTTCAAACTGCCCTTGTTTGACAACAGGTTCTAAAGCCCGACCGAAACGAAGTCACCGATTTCTCTTATTAGGATTACGAAAATATTCATTTTCATCCTCAGTTACAATGTGACGTCCAAAATGGGCGTCTCGTGAATTTGTCAGCACTTGCTTGCAAATGTTCACACATCGTTGAACATGTCATTGATCAGTTCATGAGGAGTCTCGACAGCGTGTGTTCACCAGACCAAGCTTATGGAGGTTGTCGATTGATAGTGTTTTGTAAAAGGACTAAGCTCTGTACGAGTGTTTGTGCTTGGCTGTTGTTCAACTATTTCAAGCAAGACCTCGCCTTCCATAAGTTTTCTCTGGCCTTGGTTTGTCTTCGAGGCTGGTGTCACACGTTTGTTGGTAGTACTTGGGCCTTCCATATTAATTTCTTTTGCCACTACCCTTGCATTCAGTCCTTTTTTCCCTCATATACAGCGTAAAATGGTTCTAATTGAAATTTTTTCATCATTCATTATCAAAGCTGTAAAATAAATAATGCTTATGTTATATATGAAAATAAAGAATAAACAATTCTGCAACGATTGGACAAGTTGTATCAAATTAATGATATAACATGGAGATACAAGTTGCCAAAAATCCTCAGTGAAAATTCGAAAAAACTTTTGACTCAACCTGGTGAGATAATTTGAAGTGGATTTTCTTGGTGGAAATACATGCTCCTGTACATGTAAATACACAGATTATTGTGACGATATACTGGAATAAAGTATGAAACCATAAATTTATAATAAACTTATTTCAGATCGAGTGTATAGTTCATACTTTGGTCAAGAGGGTTGCTATCCTGTAAATCTAAGGCTGTGATCTGGGTAACCGCGGTAGGCTGAGTGGCGTATCTCCGCACTTTTGCTGAAAATTTAACGTCTTTCATCCTTCTAGAAGAATTGATTTAAATAATTAAAAAAAAATTTGTTTCTTAAAGATAACATAAGACATTTTAGTAGTGAATTATGTATGCTGAGGAGGGAGGTATAATTGGGATGATGCCCCCCCCCCCCGCTGTCACTGCCAACACACCGTTAGCAATTTCTCGCAAGTTTGTGCAATGAGACTACGATAATTTGGTCTGTTTTCAATATTTTATTATTTGTAAGGCGGCGAGCTAGCAGAATCGTTTGCACGCCGGGCGAAATGCTTAGCGGTATTTCGTCTGCCGTTACGTTCTGAGTTCAAATTCCGCCGAGGTCGACTTTGCCTTTCATCCTTTCGGGGTCGATAAATTAAGTACCAGTTACGCACTGGGGTCGATGTAATCGACTTAATCCGTTCGTCTGTTCTTGGTTGTTCCCTCTATGTTTAGCCTCTTGTGGGCAATAACGAAATAGGTATTTCCTTCTGAGTTCAAATTCCGCCGAGGTCGACTTCGCCTTTCATCCTTTCGGGGGTCGATTAAATAAGTACCAGTTACGTACTGAGGTCGGTGCAATTGACTTAATCCCTTTGTCTGTTCTTGTTTGTCCCCTTTACGTTTAGCCCCTTGTGGGCAATAAAGAAATATTTTGTTATTAGTAAGGTGGCGTGCTGGCAGCATCGTCAACGCGTTGGATAAAATGCTTAGCGGCATTTCTTTCAATTTTACGTTCTGAGTTGAAATGCTGCCGGTGTCGACTTTGCCTCCCATAATTTTGGGGTCCATAAAATAAGTACCAGTTGAGCACTGGGATCGGTGTAATCGACCCCCCCCCCTCTATCCTACGTCACTTGGTTTCCTATCCACGATATGGCTGCATTGGACATAGGGCAATTTTTGTACCCATATCCAAATGTACCAATTAAAAAATAAATAAATCATAAAACGCCCTATATGCCAGGAAATGTAGCAGGCCAAAACTAAAAGTTAGATTGTAGTTGTTTGATATTGATCTTAGCCATAAGGCTGAGAAGCATTAGATTGTAGTTGTTTAACCTCATTAATACATTGATAAACATTTTATGTAAAACATTGCAATGAGGGTGGGGAGAGCTAAACTACAATACCTTAAAAAAGAAGACACCCTATTGATCTCACGACTCCAGAGGTATGAAATAAAAAGAACCTGACATGATTTGAATTCAAAATTAATAAAGCAGCTACTATATATGCCAGTTTTTCTTTGGCCCTTTGCAATAAATTAGTTTTTGCTTTTTATTTTACTTTTTTTTAAGGGATCGGGGTTTTTTTTTTTTTTTTTTTTTTTTTTTTCTGCAGGAAATGGCTAAAATAATTTGAAACAACCCAAATCTTAGATGTTTCAACCAAAGTTGGCCCACGCTGTCTTAGTCACGCCACCTGACAGTCATTTTTAAGCTAAATTTTGTTGTTGCATAGTCCATCCAAATAGGGATGTATCTAGATATAGGCGATTTGGTTGATATCCTTCAAAGAAATTTAGCTAGTTATTGTTTGAAGGTTATAGGATGTCTTTCTTTGATTTGTTTTGATGCCATTAAATAGAACAGCCTGTTGAGGAAGAGTAATTGTGTGGCAATGTGATTATGTGTTAGCACTGTTTTTCTTTTTTATATATAATTTTGTCCTGATAAAACTGGCACTCCATCTGCATCAGTTACGATGATGAGTGTTCTAGTTGCTATGATCGATGGAACAGCCTGCTCGTGAAATTAACGTGTAAGTGGCTGAACACTCCACAGACACTTAACTTAGTTCTCAGGAAGGTTCAGTGTAACACAGAATGTGACAAGGCTGACCCTTGAAAATACAGGTACCATTCATTTCTGCCACCTGAATGGACTGAAGCAATGTGAAATGAAGTGCCTTGCTCAAGGACACAATGTGCCACTGGGGATTGAACTCACAACTTTACGATTGTGAGCTGAATACCCCAACCACTAAGACCTGCACCTTCACAAACCACTTATAAAAGGGGTGGGGGAAGATCCAAACTTCATTTAAATTCATTTATCTATATCATCTATACATATATTCTGAATCTATAAAGCAATTAGTCTGATTCACTAAAGTTGGCTCCAGTTCTCTTGCCATTTACAATATTAATTTTTTAAGGCATACACATTTACAAGGAAATAGGAAAAGAAATTAGTGACCTGTTAATTTAATTTGTAGATAAAGTTATCAGTATGTTTCACTGCACATCCTAGTACCTTCCACTCCATGTTGTATCTTTTGATATTGATTTTTTTTTTCATTACTAACTAACCCATCAGTGATATCAAATTTCCCGGAAATATCATGTCCAAACCCTTTCTAGCATACCTCTGCAACTTTTCATGATTTCTTCAAGCTATTTTGAAATTTTAACTTCTGTCATATATTGCTTTCTTCTATCTTGCCGATTAGTTGCAGTTTCATCTCAGTCCTTTTCTGACATGTTTCTATGTAATCTTTGAACCTCAGCTTAGGTTTATGAGGTGGATGCTTGCCATTCCTCAGCTCACCACACTGGAGTTACTTCAGTGTCTTACTGTCCTCCATTCTCACTAAGTGACCTATTCATTGGAGCTGCAAAATGATTGACTCACTACTTCTTTCAAGGACCTCAACATCACTCACATACATTTTCCAGCATAGGTTCAAGATATGACATACACACTACTGCTGGAAGTGCTCCAGTCGTTTCAGGTGCTTTCTATGTCTCACAAATGTACAACAGGGAGGACAAAACCCATGTTATATAAATCTTCACTTTAGTATCAGGAGAGCTATGATGTTGAAACCACAGGTGCTTTTCCAACTTTCTGAAAGTGTCACTTTCGCTGATTCTTAGCAAGATTTCATTTTCAAGGGTGCATTGTAAACTAAGGGCACTGCCTAGATACACAAGCTTGTTGACAACTTCTAATCATACATTCTTATATCTGGTTCTAAGTATGTCCCTCCTGGTGCAGGCTGATATAAGACAAGTCTTTTTAAGACTTATTGTCGGGCCTAGTATAGAATAAGCATTGGAGAAAGTTTCCATATGTTGCATGGTTTCTTGAATGTGAGTAAAGAGATCAGTCATCTGCATTGAGAAATTCTCTTACAATGAGGGCATGACTTTTGAGTTTGTACTGATGCATCTTGTGTTGAAAAGTTTCCCAGATTTATGAAACCTGATATATATTCTATATGGACACTCACTAAAAGCCACATATGCATGCGATGGCTTTCATGCAGTTTACCTCGACCAGATCCCCGGATCTTTCTGATTTGGCGGACACCATTTGTTTTCTAATGAAACACTTTCAAACTTGGGACACTGGTAGAATGTGTCATATAAAACATCTTTTACTCTTAGTGTTGTTGAGAAAATTTTAGATTTTTAAAGTTATTTTGTGTTAAAGTTGTCGTATTTTGGTAATTTCAACCAATCACTGACGTCTATTGAGGTGAAGACAATTACTGCTGTGGTTTGTCAACAACATATTGTGGCAGTGTAATGAGATCTTTTCCCTTGAATAAAATTAATGCCGTTGTTTGTCAACAACAACTATCGGTGGTACTGTGATTTATGACATCGTTCGTGCATTTTTACTGGTTTTAGCTTTGGGGTTTTAGGGTTAGGGTTAGGGTTTTAGGGTTAGGGTTCTGGTTTTAGGGTTAGGGTTTGGGTTTTAGAGTTAGGGTTAGGGTTATGAGTATTTTTGCCAAATTTGGTGAAAAATCTGTGGTTATATAAGATATAAAAAATGCTGTTCTGAATTAATATGAGGTTCTAAAGAAGACCTGTCCACAAAACTGAGTGCTTGAAGAGTTGTGTCCCACCCATATGTAGCAACACACTTTTCACCCACCCTACCTTCAGAAAGCAAACTATATCTCCTCTTCTAAACAGCATCTTTCTCTTCCTCACATTTGCTCTTCATAAATTATTATTGTTTCCCAATCCCCTTTCTTGCCCTCACTGGCCTGCTCACTGTATTGCTGCCACCTGCCATACCTAAAATTTCTACCCTGATTTATGCTCAGATCTTTGTTACTTGAGAGTATACCCTAGCCCTACACCATCTCTCTTCTGCTCTCTCTTACACTTTTGCTGTCTCCTACTCTCTTTCCCTTTCACTTGGTTACTCTCTCTTGCTTTCCCTGTGACTAGGTAACCAAATGTCTCCTTTACATCAGCACACTTTCTTCTGGCCTCTTGTATCTCCTCTCTCTCTTCCCTGTCTCCTCTCTCTCTCTTCCCTGTCTCCTCTCTCTCTCTTCCCTGTCTCCTCTCTCTCTCTTCCCTGTCTCCTCTCTCTCTTCCCTGTCTCCTCTCTCTCTCTTCCCTGTCTCCTCTCTCTCTCTTCCCTGTCTCCTCTCTCTCTCTTCCCTGTCTCCTCTCTCTCTCTCTTCCCTGTCTCCTCTCTCTCTCTCTTCCCTGTCTCCTCTCTCTCTCTCTTCCCTGTCTCCTCTCTCTCTCTCTTCCCTGTCTCCTCTCTCTCTCTCTTCCCTGTCTCCTCTCTCTCTTCCCTGTCTCCTCTCTCTCTTCCCTATCTCCTCTCTCTCTCTCTCTCTTCCCTATCTCCTCTCTCTCTCTCTTCCCTATCTCCTCTCTCTCTTCCCTATCTCCTCTCTCTCTTCCCTATCTCCTCTCTCTCTTCCCTATCTCCTCTCTCTCCTCTGAATACAATAATCCCTCTTCCTCGGAACTTTCTAGGAAGTAATTCATCCCCTCCTCCCCTTCCTTAGAACTTTCCAAGAAGTAATTCATCCCCCTCCTCCCCTTCCACCGAACTTATTCATCCCCTTCTTCGGAACTTTCCATGAATTAATTTATCCCCTTCCTCAAAACTTTCTAGGAAGTAAATCATCCCCTTCCTCGGAACTTTCCAGGAAGTAATTCATCCCCCTCCTCTCCTTCCTCGGAACTTTCCCGAAAGTAATTCATCCACCTCCTCCCCTTCCTCGGGGAAGTTGACCCTGGTGGAATTTGAATTCGGAAATTGATGAATCAGAAGAAATACCACTAGGCATTTATTTTGATGCTCTAATGATTCTGCCTGCTCACCACCTTAAATAAAAATAGTAATAGTTTCAAATTTTGGCACAAGGCCAGCAATTTTAGGGAAGGTGGGTAAATTAATTACATCAACCTCAGTGCTCAACTATTATTTTATCAACTCCAAAAGGTGAAAGGTAAAGTTAATCTATGCAAGCTTTGAACTCAGAATGTAAAGAACTAAAAGAAATGCTAGTAATCATTTTGTTCAATGCTCTAACAATTCTGCCAGCTCAATGCCTTAAATATTGATGATGATATTATTTCTATTTCAGAATTATTTTATCTGTTCAGTCTGAACAGTTACCATATTCCAAACACCAAAAAGAATAACAGGGATGGAGTGCCACTAGCCTTATTGTTTATCTCTTCAGCTTTACTATGCCTCTTTCACATTTTAACTTCAAATACTCAACATGGCGTGGAATTTCCGTTATTTTAGGCGGTATAATTGTACATTTGGCTCTGGGAAGCAGCTATATTATCGGTAAGTGTTACATTATTTTTCCTTAGGTTTGTTCTATTCCAGTTGACCTATGATCAAAAAGGTCTGATCTTTTTTAAAACGGGGGCCACATTTTTCATTAACGAAACACTTTGAAACTTGGAACACTGGTAGAATGTGTCATATAAAACATCTTTTTCTCTTAGTCTTCTTTAAAAAAAAAGAAATCCATAAGTTATTCCATGTTAAAGTTGTCGTATTTCTGTAATTTCAACCAATCACTGACGTCCATTCAGCCGATATACATTAAGTGCCGACTACATAAACAAACGATTCTGAAACAATTAACCCTAACCCTAACCCTAACCCTAGGGTTAGGGTTAAAGCAAATTTAAAATGAAAAAAGCAAATAAAACGAAGGTATGGAGATTAAATACGCTTTACATCGCTTAATCAGCCAAAGGAGTAAATGTAAACAACTGAATACTTGTCAGTGATTGGTTGAAATTATCGAAATAAGACAATTTTTTACATGAAATAAATTCGAATACAAAAATATTTTTCTGTTCTATAACACAAAATAGATAAGTATACGAAGTTTGAAAGTTTTCCGTACCAAAAACACTACGTAAAACATTAATGAAAAATGTGGCCCCCGTTTTAAAATAGATCCAAAAGGTCTTCTAAACAGGGTTTTTTTCTACTATTCCATGTTATTTTCAGACATAGTATATCCAGGACTATATTAATGTAGCATTTCTTGAAGATGCTTGGATATAATTTAATAGATTTAGCTTTCATTTATGGCTGATCATGTAACCATGTAGAAGCTTCCTCATTGGTTCAAAACAATATTGATTTTGCAGTCTTGTGTCAGCTCTGATTGTGCAGAATGTTGTTATTTCTCTTTTGCAGTGTAGGCATAGCCAAATAGTTAACAAGCTTTGTACTTATGAAGTCTTGAACTCTGTCTCACTGTGTAATGCTTTGGGAAAATGTTTTCCGCCACAGTCTCAATTTGACCCTGGCCCTTATGATGGAAATTATGAGACAGTCTGTGTGAAACTTAGTCAGATGGACTGTTCTTGTAATTCAAAATTGTTCTTTCTTGGACACTAATTTCAAAATTAATAATATAGAGTAATGCCTCACTTTACAAGGACCCACTTTACTAGACTCTGGGTTTAGGAGTTTAGTTTTATAATGAAAATAAAAAAAATTAAATAGCCATTTTGTGGAGTAAGACAACAGCATAAAATTTCTTTGTCTTAGTTTGCATGTGCACTTAGTCGAGAGAAATTATCATAAGCTAATTCTTCATGCCACATATTTTATATGGTGTGGTTGAAGGGTAATTGACTGGAAGGGAGAAAGAGAGATGTTGCAAGAGGATCGGTAGTGAACAAGATGACATCACATCGGTGAGTGACACTTTTTTTACTGTGTCTGTAGAAGAGGCAAGTCGTGTTGCTATCAGTAATGTGAAGGGATCCAAGCTAGCAAGAGATTTTAAAACCCACCCAATATATCTAAACAAAAGTGTATAACAGACACTGAAAGGATAAAAGGTAAATTTGACCTTGGTGGGAATTGAAATCAAAATGTAAAGAACCAGAGGAAAAGCACTTACTCTGCTGTGCTAATAATTCTGTCAATCTATCACTTTAAATGTTGTTATTGTTTAACTACTGGTCAACCATGAACAAGTAGACCCATTATTAATGGAATTCCAGCTATGACCATCTTGTCTCTTTCCAGGTAGTATGTACCTTTAGATTACATTATCCAATGATTTCATTTTTTCTTTGTTTTAGCTAGTGTTGATGAGGGGGTAATTTAAGAAAGATTTGGTTCTTATTTCTAGAAGTTCAAACCACCATGTTGGGGCTCTCTTATTGGCCTCTATTATAAACATTACTGTTTCGATTGCAGGAAAAGGTAAGCAAAATACCTCACTGTATTTTATTGGCCATTTATGTTGATGAAATCCCACCTTTCATCGTTTTGGGAATCGATAAACACTTATTCCTTTCTCAAAAAAATTTCTTGCCTTCTTTCTATGTGAGAAATCAACCTTTACTGCTTTGTGAGAGGAATGATTAGGAGTATCAATGTCTTCCCATCACCAATTTTTTAGACAGTGGGATCGGTCAGTATTTTTGAGGGAAGGATTAGTCAATACCATTGACCTCAGTGCTTAAGTGATGCTTCATATTATTCTGAAAGGAGAGAGGCAAAGTTGATCCCAGCAGAATTTGACCTCAGAACAACATAAAATGCTAGAAGAAATATTGCTAAGTATTATTTTTGGTGGTCTTATGATTTTTACCAATCCACTGCCCTTAATGGTTTCGGATTTAATTTCAAGACCAGCAGTTTTGAAAAGAGAGCTTAGTTAATCCTACTTTAGTCTATTGACCCCAAAAGGAAGAAAGACAAAGTTGACCTATGTGGGATGAGAGTTCAGGCTGTAAAAAACCAGAAGAAATACTACAAAGTATTTCTTCTAATGCTCTATTGATTTTGGTATAAGGCCATCCATTTTCAAAAGGGATAGTTGATGCCATCGACTCTAATATTTGACTAGTATTTTATTTTATTGACTCCAGAAGAGTAAAATGCAATGTTGACCTTGTTGGAATTTGAATTCAGAATGTAAAGGTTTTCTTTTTCTTTTTAACAATAACAATAATATTATTGATGCGCATGGTGTCTTACTAAAGTCTTTTTTCTGCAATTTTAGGAAATTTTTCCACCTATTTCATTTCATATATGCGTATGCGTAAAATCTCCCCGGACATTCAGTATACTGATACCATCTGGATTGTGTCAGTTGGCACTATTACTACTGGGTTCACAATGTTTTTGTCTGGGATCTTGGAGAAGCGACTTGGTTCCAGAATTACCATACTATTAGCAGGTTGGCTCATGAGGTAATATCTTAATTTATATCACTTTTTTTCTTTGAAATAATGAAAGTGATTTTCAGAAGAAATTACCAACAAAAACCATGATTAAAAGAAATAAGGGCATCTGCTTCAACATACTCTCATCTGACCCACGCAAGTATGAAAATGTAGATGTGGAAACAGGAAACAAAGCTGATGATGGTTCAATTGTGAATTTGAAATATGAACTATTTTGTTACGATATTTATGTTAAACTACACTAACTTTCCTTCAGCTAATTTTGAAAATAAAGAGTTTAATAAAATAACTTTACTATTAGTAAACTGGTATTTAGAACATAAATTAACATAAAATTTCAATGGAAGGTTTAATTTAGATCTCTTGAAAAGTTTGTACAATAGAACTAAGTGAACTAAGTGCAGTCTAGGGTGAGGCAGTGTCAAAAAAAGGGTTAAATATCATCATCGTCATATAATGTCTGTGCTCCATGCTAGCATGGGTGGGACAGTATGTATATATTTGTATAGGCAATTAAGTAAGTATATTCCTATATGTATATGTATATATATTGGTATATGAATACTAATATATGTATGTTAAGATAAACATATGTATGTGATTGTTTTATGCTGATATTTTTGTGTATGAGGATATGTGTAGGTAAGTAGGTATGTATATATATATGTGTGTGTATGTATGTAGTTGGTTGTATAGGTGTGTGTGTATATATATGTGTATGTATGTATATAGATGACTGTATATATGAGGGTGTGCATGTAGATATGTATATATATATATGTGTGTGTGTGTGTGTGTGTGTATGTATGTATGTATTATATATGCATGGGTATGTATTTGGTTATGGACTCTGGTATGTAACGCTATTTTTAACCAGGGTTTGGATTGATTGATTGAATGGTCAATTAGTTATTTAGTTAATTGATTGATTGGCTGATTGATTGGTGGACTGATGGATTGGTTAATTAGTCGTTAGATTAAGACGTTATTGAGGATACTCAAATCTAGGGTTACCTCCCTTCACTCTTATTTGGAAAATAAAAATGTCTCGAATATAAATATAACAGAAGTAATTAGATATATAAATAGACGAATCGCTAATTTTATAACTACCTTAGGAGTTTATTAGTTAAGTGACTCAACTATATAGGGAATCCTGCTGTCAGACATAATAAATTTTAAATATAATTTGAGGCAATTTGTCGAGTGCAATAGCTTTCGATCGTAATTTTACCGATAATAACTACAATTTGAAAATATGTAGGTATAACTTATATATGAAGGAGTGGTCCAGATGGAGTATATGTAATCTGAACCTTTACCCCCCCCCCCCTTTTTTTTTTTTTTTACGGAATCCCACGTTTTAGGCTATGGAGATTCAGATTCTGAAAAAAAAAATTTCGAAAATCTCAAATTCAAAATTTCGATTTGGCTGTTATTTCTAGCATGTAAATAGACTGCTTGGGGGTGGGGGGATTGAAATTTTTCAAACAATTTTTTTTCAGAATCATAATCTCCGTATTTTTTTACGCATTTCTAAAAAAAAAAAAAATAAATAAATTCCGGAAAATATTTTAAAATGAGGAAATGGTGGGGGGGGGGGGGGGGGGGATTCGAAATTTTGAATTTGAGATTTTTGAAAAAAATTTTTCAGAATCTGAATCTCCATAGCCTAAAACGTGGGAATCCGTAAAAAAAAATGAAACGTGTCCTGCATGTGCGACCCTACAGAATTAAAGAGACATATACAACATTTTATTCACCGCATGCAGTTCTCAGGTTACAGCCATAAAGAAAGGATCAGAGTATACAAAGGAGCCATGAGGAAATTTGAAACTATCATACATAACCTTCAGGTAGATGGCCCTGCTCAATCAGTAGAAAAGGTGTAGGTAGAAACTCTATAAGATGTACCCAGTGCAAGCTATGGACACATAAGAGGTGCAGCAATATCAAAGGACGGCTAACTAGCAAGATAGTTTTTGTATGTGGCAGATGCTCAGGAGCAATAAACACTGAGAATGGGCAGAAAACAACCTTTACCACACTCCAGGGTGAAAAACTAGAAGTAGTTGATAGCTTCTGCTACCTAGGTGACCAAGTTTGTAGCCGGGGAGGGTGCACTGAAAATGTAGCTGCTGGAATAAGAATAGCCTGGGCAAAGTTTAGAGAGTTCTTACCTCTGCTGGTGACAAAGGGCCTCTCCACTCAGAGTAAAAGGCAGACTGTATGACGCATGTGTACGAACAGCCATGCTACATGGCAGTGAAACATGGGCCGTGACTGCTGAGGATATGCGTAAGCTTGCAAGAAACGAAGCCAGTATGCTCCAATTGATGTGTAATATAGGTGTGCATACTCGACAGAGTGTAAGTGCCTTGAGAGAAAAATTAGACATAAGAGGCATCAGTTGTGGTGTGCAAGAGAGACGATTGCGCTGGTATGGACATGTGGCAAGAATGGATGAGGATAGCTGTGTGAAAAAGTGCCACACCTTACTCTTTCAAACAATATTTCCTGGAACATTGTAAACATATGACAGTGACATACATTTACCACAAGCATTCAATGTCAAGAGAAGGAGACATGAACACACACACAAACAACAACTGACTTCTGTCAGTGTCTATCTACCAAATCCACTAACAAGGCTTTAGTTGGCTAAAAGTTATAGAATACACTAATCGAAGACACCATGTAGTGGAACCCAAAACCATGCGGTTGAGTAGTGAACCTCTTAGTCACACAGCCATGCCTGCTTTATTTCTTTAATTTTTACAATTACTTTTCATTGATTTTTGTTTTTGTTCATTCAGTTTCTTTTCTGTTCTCTATCGTTACCTTTTTATTTTTATTTCTGTTCTTTGTGTTTTCTTTTTTCACCTCTTCTTTCTTTGCCTCCTTGTTCATGCCCTCCTCATCTGTCTCTCCCACTTTCTACTCCTTGTCTGCCTCTCTCTTTCTCCCTCTCTTCTCTCCCTTATATTACAGTGCTATTGTAACAAAGTTATCATATATGCCATTCTATTTCAGTGGTGGCTTGGCTCTGACGTATTTGAGCATCAAGAAGTCCTTCCTGATGCTGCTATTTTCTTATGGATTTCTCTATGGAATCGGTAATTCTATAGCTTATCCTGTCAGCATCAACTGTGTCATGAAGGTAAGACATCTATTTGTGGAAAATTTTTCATTTCCTTAAGTTTTACTTAAATTCATTTTCTTTTTCTATAGTTTACATTCATAAAATCTTTTTTTTTTTTGATCATGACATACTGTTTCATCATAAATTCCTTCTAGGAAGAAGTAAAATGCTACAGGGTAAATACAACATTGGGCTACTAGGTACATGAGTAGATATAGTGTTGGACTTTTGAGTGAGGTAAGATTTAGTATTGGGCTACTGGTTATGTGGATAAGCATAGTATTGGACTGCTGAGTGTATTGATATATATACTATAGTCTATTGATTGTGTGGGTAAATATTGTATTGGGTTACTGGATATGTGGATAAGCATAGTATTGGGTGATTGGTTATGAGTTGATTGGTATTGAGCTTTTGGGTGAGTGGGTAAATATAGCATTGGGCTGCTGGGTGTGTGGGTAAATTCAGTCTTCTCTAGCTTTCTTTTCTTTCTCTCCTTTTCTCTCTCTCCCCTACTTCTCTCTACTTTTCTCTCTCTTTCTCATCCTCTCCCATTTTTGCTCTTCCATCTCTGGACCCTATCTGTCTCCTCTCCCTCTTTCTGTCCCCTATCTGCCCCACTTTTCCCAACAAATGAATATAAGTAATTTTAATTCTTCTTTCTCTTTCCCCTCTACACTATCTCTTCTCACTCTCTCCCTTCCACCCCCGTCTCTCTCTCCCTTCCCCTGTCTCTCTCCCTTCTGACCCCATCTCTCCTTCCGCTCCCCAGTCTCTCCCTTCCACTCCCCATCTCTCTCCCTTCCTCCCTTACTGTCTTTCTCCCTTCTGCCCCCCCCCCGTCTCTCTTCCTTCTCCCCCCCGTCTTTCACCCTTCTGCCCCCATCTCACTCTCTCTTTCTCGCTACTTTCTTGCTTTATTGCCCCACCCTACCATCTTACTCTCATCCCCTTATCACTCTCTACAGGTATATAATAAGTAATTTTTAAATTCTTTTCTCTCTCTCTCTCTCTCTCTCTCTCTCTCTCTCTCTCTCTCTCTCTCTCTCTCTCTCTCTTTCATACTCTCTCTATCTGTCTCTCCCACTATCTATTTCTTCAGATACATTGTAAATAATTTTAATTCCTGTACCTTTCTCTCATTATTCTAGTGGTTCCCCAAAAAAGAGGGCACTGTTGCTGGAATCGTACTGACAGGTTATGGAGTAGCTTCATTTATCTGGAATCCTTTTATTACCCTTTACATCAATCCTGAAAACGAAATCCCTGACTTCCATATTGATGGAGAAGAGTAAATATATTTATACTATGTATCTAATATATAAATCATAAGTTATCAATAATATTAATACGCTTAGTTTTTTGTGTTTTTGTACATACCTGTGGTGTGTGTCACACTTCAAAGGAAGAGGTAAAAAGGTTGAAGGGAGAAGTACAAAGAAAAAGAGAAATAAAAGATGTTAAGCAGAGGAGATATACTTGGAGTGGCAAAGCGGGAGAGAGGGGAGGGACAGAAGCAGAGGAGGTATAGTTGAAGTGAGAGGCAAAGTAGAAAAGATGAAGTAAGAGGGAGTGAGAGAGATAGGGGAGATTGATAGCACTGAGTGGTAAGAGAAATATAACATTAAACGCAGGAGGACAGTTAGACAAGGAGACATAGAGGAGGGGAGGGAGGGTTAAAGAGAGAGATAGATTGAGTGAAGGAAGGGAGTAGATAGAGAATAATAGTAAAAGAGAATAGAACCATTCTCATACAGAAAACACCAGAAAATTTTTCATTTTCAATGATTATGATAAAGCTGTTGAAAATATGGAAATTGCAAAAAGAAATGTTGCCTATCTATCTGTCTGCCTCTCTCTCCCTCTGTTTGTCTGTCTCTCTCTCTCAGCAAATAGCTGTGGATGTTACTGTTATTTTTCTACAGTTGAAGGGAGGGGTAAAATGTTTATCAGTATTTTCAGAGTAGACTGATGCATACATTGAAAGAAAAGTAGATACATACACACATTGTTAAATTAAAAGCAGGAGAGAGGAGGTACACAGAGGAAGTGAGAGAGACAGTAGATACATAGAAACAGATACATTGATACATAGACATAGATACATTGATGCATAGATACATAGACAATCAAAGACAAATAACTACAGCAAATATTGGATGTTACTTTCATTTTTCATTATCACACGAGGATAAATTTAACTCACAAGTGGCTGAATACTCTACAGATATGCATACCATTAACGTAGTTCTCAGAGAGATTCAGTCTCAGAATATGAAAAGACTAGCCCCTTTCAATTACAGCTACAACTCATTTTGGCCAGCTGAGTGGACTGGAGCAAGATAAACCTCCAAGCAGTTGGAAGAAAATGAAAAAAAGATCCTCTATAGGGGCAGGAAAATCTTTTTAGCCATTATGGTCTCTATGGGTGTTAATCCAGTCCTAACAGTGGTATTTGTGGGTCTCCCAGATCTGGAGGTCAAGCGCATGCTGTAGTTATCAAACTGAGCAAGAGTCCAGGGCGAAGTCACTACATGACAGAATAGCAAATATTTTGTCTTAATGAAAAATTTCCTTTTCTTTCACTCTTTTTAAAAAATGGCACTCCATCACTTACAATGATGAGATTCCTGTTTACTTGATCAACGGAACAGTCTGCTCATAAAATTAACGCACAAGTGGCTGAGCACTCCACAGACATGCATACCATAACGTAGTTCTCAAGGAGATTCAGCTTCACACAGAATGTGACAAGGCTGGCTCCTTTGAATTACAGCTACAGCTCATTTTTGTCAGCTGAGTGGACTGCAGCAAGATTACAGTACCTTGCTCAAGAATACAGCATCCTGCCAGGAATCGTACTCATGACTTTATGATCATGGGCCGAATACCCCTAACCACTTAGCCACGCACCTTTACTCTCTTAACCATTGAGAAAAGAAGTGAAGCGATAGAGACTGAGAAAGGAAAGCCTCAGTCATTTAAAATGACAATTAGACTGAAATACGATTGGTCTTTTCTGGCTTCTTTACTTTTAACAATGAAAAAGGAAAGACATTTAGTAATGAATAGCAGGAAAGTCTTTCGGGTATTTGCGTTCTCATTCTGGGAGTTCTAGAATGATCGACTGTTAGTTCTCTTTTCTTTCCCCCACCCTCAGGACTTATTTGCCTTCTTTCATAGTTCTTCATGTCTTTTAGTTGGCGGGAAAGAACATGTTTTCTTTTTTTCAGGCATGTTTAATGTTTCCTCTACAAACTACAAACAAGCTACCCCCCTCCCTTCTTTTATTTTTCATACAAAAACTAATGCAATTTCAAATGGGGTGAAACTGTGAAAAGAGCCCAGAAAAATGGGTAACACCCGCTACAAAATGGGACGGGGAGAAAATTGCCAACAGATGACTGCACAAAATTCAACTCTATACTTTGAAAAGTGTTTTCTACTATAGCTTCAGGCTGACTAAAGCCTCATGAGTGAACTTGGTAGACAGAAACTGAAAGAAACCCGTCATATATATGTGTGTGTGTTTGTCCTCACACCACCATCGTTTGACAACTGATGTTGGTTGTATTTATATATATATATATGTATATAAATATAAATATATATATATATATATATATATATATATATATATATATATATATATATTTTGTCCAACCCATGCTAGCATGGAAAGCAGACGTTAAACGATGATGATATATATAAAACTATATATACGTATAAATATACGTACACTGGCAAACATTTTCCAAAGATTTTTAGTTATATTGCTTTTTACAGTTCATCCTAACATGCTGAGTTCAGAAATGCCCTGATTAAATTTTTTTTTTTTTTCCGTCCTTACAAAAATATGTCAATTTTGCCTTTAAATGCAATTTTGAAATAAGAAACTGACGCAAATCAAATAGTACTTTTTATTGTTTAATAAACATATTACATAAAATGTTCAATTATACATCTTAGGATTTTTGTTAGCCCATTTGTAGGTTTCATTCAGGTCATTTTGCAGTTTTATATCCTCTGGATTCCTAACTACCTGTAATACTTTTGTCTTCAGCATAACTGGTCAGGTTGGCTGACTGTTTGGCAGAGGGCATGTCTGAGAGGGTCACCACAAATAGTAGTGGCCCCAGTACAGTTCCCTGTGGAACTCTGCTGAGAATTGGTGTCTCTTCAGAGGGAGCACCATTGGCTACAACCATCTGACTCCTGCCCTTCAGAAAATCATGCAGCCATTCTTCCAGTTTCTCGGTAATACCAAGGTTTCAAAGCTTGTGACATATCATGCCATGATCAACCTTGTCAAAAGCCTTGGCAAAGTCAAGGTATATCATGTCTACAGTTGACTGGTTTAGCTGCTGCTTCAGTACCCAATCAAAGTGCTGCAGCAACTATGTGAGGCAGCTCCTCCCTGGACAGAAGCCATGTTGCATTTTGTGAGAAGGTTGTTTTCTAGGATCGTCATCAGCATTTTTCTGACAATGCTTTCCATTGTCTTGCTAACATGTGAGGTCAGAAAGATGGGCCTGTAATTTTTGACATCTGCTCTGCTCCCTCCTTTATGGATAGGGCATATTATACCCTCTTTTAGCATGTTGGGAAGTTTACCACATGCAAGGAAACTCTGAAAGAGTATCTGCAGTGGTTTTGCAAGAGCCTTTTTACATGTCTTTAAGAGAACAGCCAGGAGTCCATCTGGGCTTGTTGCTTAGTTTGATCTGATCTCATCAATGGCTGATATGACATCCTCTTCTGTCATGTTGATGTAATCGATGGTTGCCTCTTTTCTGAATAGATTTGTTACATTGAAAAACTCCTTCAGCTTGTTTGTTTGCATATTCTCCAGTAGAGAAATGAAAACACTTTGGAATTGTTTATTAGTGCTTCACTTATCTTCCTCGGGTCTGCAGTTAGTGAGCCATTTTTATCAAATAGTGGCCCTATCTTATAACATACTGAGGCAGACTTCTTTGCCAATATGTAGAAGGCTTTAGGATTTCTTTTTATATTTTTGACTGCCCAGGTTTCTCTTTCTTCTTTTTCTTTTTCATGGGAAATTTTGAGCTTATTTTCTATCTCAGAGTTCCTCTGTCTGGTGGGATTTCACATTGTCATTAAAGTGTTTGTTTAAATGATTTGAGATCTTTATTCTCCACCACATGAGTATTCTCCAGTCTTGGAGAATGTTTTTGTATGTGTTGGCTCCCTTCTCTGGGACATATTTAATGCATATAGCTCACATTATTGACATGAATTTATTGAGTTTCATATCTATGTGTTTCACAGAGAAGCTGGAGTATCTGTTTTTCAAGTGACTTCCAGTCAACCTTATAGAAATTTAGGCTGGATAGGGTTTGAGCGCCATCTGTGCAGAGTCTATCTTTAGTTAATTCCGGGCCATACATTGTCAGTTCAATCATGTTATGGTCTGAGAATATTGTTGGTGATATATTTACGTTGTGGATAATTTCCACATTGTTTGTAAAACAGAGGTCCAAGATATTTTTGTGCCTGGTTAGAGAGAGTAATGTTTTGCTTCGTGAATAGCATTTTTGTAAGATAAAGTAGAGATTCTGCTTGATTTCATTCTTTGTGTGTCATTCCTGGGGTTATATTGCCCTCAGGCCACCTGATGTTAGGGAAGTTGAAGTCACCCTTCAGGAATATAGTAGTACGATGATCCAATTGTGTTAGTATTTCCTTTATTGCACTGAAGCTTTCCTCAAATTCATGTTAAATTTCCTTTAGAAATCTTCCCTGAGGATATACACAATTCACTGGTATCATATATGGAATTTTATTTCTGAAATTAAAGAATTGTGTAGGAAAACAGCTGTATGTAGGATTTTCTATATATAATTTTGAATCATCATCTTCATTTAACGTCCACTTTCCATGCTGGCATGGGTTAGATGGTTTGACTGAGGGCTGGCAAGCCAGAAGGTTGCACCAGGCTTCAATCCAATCTAGCAATGTTTCTACAACTGGGGGCCCTTCCTAACACCAACCACTCCAAGAGTGTAGTGGGTGCTTTTTACATGCCACTGGCACAAGGGCCAACCAAGCAGTACTGGCATTGGCCACACTCGAATGGTTCTTTTTACGTGCCACCGGCATGGGGGCCAGTCAGGCAGCACTGGCAATGACCACACTTGAATGATGCTTATTATGTTTCACCAGCACGGGACCAGTCAGCCAGCACTGGCATTGACCATGTTCGAATGATGCTTTATACGTGCCAATCGGCCACGACAAAGACTTACTTCAACAGGTCTTCGCAAGCACAGTTTATTGCCCAATGATTGAAGGGTCCTCTTAAATGGGCTGGTTATGTTGCACTGGCATAGGCCATGGTTACGGTCTCACTTGGCTTGCTGAGTCTTCTCAAGCACAGCATATCTCCAAAGGTCTCAATCACTTGTCATCGCTTCGGTGAGGCCCAATGTTTGAAGGTCATACTTCACCACCTCATCCCAGGCCTTCTTGGGTCTACCTACCTCTTCCACAGGTTCCCTCTGCTGCTAGGATGTGGCACTTTTGCATCCAGCTGTCCTTATCCATATGCAACACATGACCATAACTGTGCAGTCATTTCCCTTGCACACAACATCTGATGTATCTTATGTCCAACTTTTCTCTCAGGGTGCTTACACACTGTCGTGTATGCACACTGACATTACATATCCAGCGGAGCATACTAGCTTCATTCCTTGCAAGTGACTATGGTGCTGCTACACCCCAGTCATTGCGTATGACTCTTTCATGTATTCAGCACACTCTCTTTCTCCCATTGATTCTCTTCGTTTTGCAACCTTTCATAGTGGTGTCTCCAAGTCTCTCTCCGTGCTGCCTCATTAAATGCAAGTGAGCCATCATCCATGCGGATACTTTTTTTTCCTATGACATCATGATACTCTCTCACATACTATCTTGCAACATGAAACATGTCTTTAGATAAAAACATCTGTATGTAAATTTTTTTCATTTTATTATTTTAAAGTGTGTATGTGTGTATATATATATATATATATATATATACACACGTGTGTGTGTGTGTGTGTGTGTGTGTGCGTGCGTGCATGCGTGTTTTACACTATTGTTACACTATGAATGATATACCTTCCTTATTCCAGCTTCTCTAAAGTTAAAAATTTAATTTAATGTAATGAAACAGACTCTTGTGTCTTGACTATGTCATAATGATAAGATCCAACCAGATTAAATTAGCAGCTACATATGAATGTTAAGCATTCTTTGATTAAAGGAAAGAAAATTTAATCAATTAAATAATTGCTTAAGATAATATTCTGTATTCCTTTTCACTTCACTAATCAGGGAGGAGATATAAGATTTGGATTTCTGGCCAGATGAGTCTCCCGTCGAGCATGGAGATGAACAATCAGTCAATCAAGAGATAACATTTGGATAATATTCATCAATTTAAAGATAGTACAATATAATGGTAATCCTGTTCAGTTGTCTGGGGTAGTCTGCAAGGCTGACAGTATCACTTACAGGATGAGTAGACTAGCAAACCTGAAATTCTTGTACTGTGGCCAGCATAGGCCCAAGCTGACCAAAGCCTTGTGAATGGATTTGATAGACAGAAGACTGAAAGAAGCTCGTGTGAGTGAGAGAGAGTTTGCATTTCTCATCTGTATGTGTGATCATTCATTGATTATAAATAGTTTGCTTGCAGTTCACCATGGAAACATGCTTAAGCTTTCTAACAGGTCTTGACATGTTGTAAATAGTGAAAAAAAAAAGAAAGCTCATTCAAAAACAGTGTCATATTTGTTTCAACATGTCCAGGCTGTTTTTTGATGGACTAGGAGATTATTACTTCCCTTGAAACAAATGAGGTTTGGTGACAGGAAGGGTCTCTGGCCTCAGAAATCTCTGCTTGAACATGCTCTCATTTGACCCATGCAAGCATGAAAAAGTTGACAGTAAAACAATGGTGATGTTGATATTTTATGGTAGCATTGAAAATATCATATGAGAGTGAATAAATATATGTCAACTTGCCTACATGTTCTCAAATTACTGATATTCGTGAAGAATTCTTACAAAGCAGAAACTCGTGTTTGTAATATGAAAGTACTTTACATGCTAGTTCTGTTTACACAGCTACAGCTGTATATGTAAATACACACACACACACACACACCTGCAGAAATGTAGGCAGGGACACTCATTCAGATCTCCTTTTGGCTTGTACACTTTGAAAAATATATAACTATTTCAGTTATTAAGACTTTTGTTACTATATTTCTGTTGAAATACACTTTTATTTCAGTTAATTTTTAAAATAATGAATTTGGTAAAATAATTTGATCATTATCAAGCTGATATTTGGAATATAAATTAACCTAGAATTTTGAAGGAGGGTTATATTTTAGTTCACTTTAAAGCAAGAAGTATGTATCATTGAATCTGGAGCAGTGTGTTGGTATCAAAATGGAAGTCATGTCCTACCATCATTGGATGATGTAGTCTGTGATTTACAATGATTAAATGAAAAAATAACTGAATTGTTTTGGCTGAGATGTCTTTGATATTATATATCCCTTTGATATTATATATCTGTAGGAGTATTGTGGTTTTGTTACAATTAATTTTTTTAAATAATAAATTTAGTTAAATACCTTTGTCATTACTAAGCTGGTGTTTGGAACATAAATTAGGAGGATGGTTTTTAGATTGTATGAACATATAAGTCAAGTAAAGAAAGACAACATGCATAATACACAGAATTAAAGACAGAAAGATAGAAAAGTGAACAGTGAAAAAGCCATAAAAAGGAAAAGGTGCATAGGCACATTAGGAATAGTAGTGGTGAATTTCAAGAAGTATGGAATTTTTGAAGAATACTATGTCCCAACAGTTAATAATCGATGGGGGTAGTGTTTTTCATGCTCAAGAATCCTGAGTGTGAAAACACATTTCCAGAAGTCATGTGTGTTGCACTGTTCTTTGATTTTAGAAGCTTGTCCATAAAATGGTAGAAGTACTTAATTCAAAAAGGTGGCCAAAGTTGTTTTTGGAAAGTGAGTGGATAATCTTGTGGGCTTCTATCAAGTCAGCTGCTTGATGTCAAAACTTTAATATGTCAATGCTCAAAGAAGTGATATGTTGAAGGTATGGTAAGTGACTGATGGGGTATTTGGCTGTATGTTTCTCGATAGCTTTCAACAGATCTATTCTCTGGACAAAATGACAGTTCTGGGCTGAAGATGCACCCTATGTGAATGTATTATAACTATAATTGGAAAGGTCAGAATTACTACCTTCTTTAGCAGTCACATCAGTGAATGATCTTTGGTGACATCCATGACAAGAATTGTTTGCTTCAAATTTTTATGGGAAAATACAAAGGTGGTTTTTATGCAACATTCTTTCAGATGTTTTGTTTATCTTTATTCCATTTCCCTACCACATGGTTTTAGGTTCAGTCACATTACATGCCACCTTGAGCAAGGCTCTTCTACTATAGTCCTGGGCCAACCAAATCCTTGATTTGGAAGACAGCAACTGAAGGAAGCCTACAGTGTGTGTGTGTGTGTGTGTGTGTGTGTGTGTGTGTAATCAGATAGTTGTCCATAAGTCAGGAAAAAATAACCACTCTAAAAGAGAAGCAGAGCAGTTATATATTTAAATTGCTGAGCAGGATATGACTAGTTATGGTATATAACTGGTTAGAATTTTACTGACAATTTCACAGAAACTATTGTACTTGGCAATAGTGACAACTTCTCAGACATGTCAACTGAAAGTGCAAAGCCTCTTTCATGCTGGAGGTAAATATATAGTCTTGGTTGGCTCAGTGTTGATAAAAAGAACTGTAATGATAAATTGTGTTTACAGGCAGGAAGGTAAAATTGCCTCCCATGGATCAATGGGTGAAGAGTCATGGCTGAAGAGTATCAGCTATATGTGTGTACATGTCTGTTCTCTAGTTTAAAAATGAGGATGACCATTTTGCCAAAACACATTTCCATTCATGAGGGAAGCATTCAAATATTTCACTTTTTGAGTTCGGGAAGCATCTAGATTGTGTGATTTTTTTCTATTATTTTTTTAAAAAATGATTCTCTCATCTGTCAAGCAAAGTTTGCAATGTCTACTTCCATTCAGAAATAGTCTAAGCCATTCTAGCAGTTTTTTGTTGGTTTTGTAATGTTCCTTCTTTTAATTGCCACAATATAATTGATTAACTTTGTAACAATGCACCTCTCCTGGATTCTAAGTGTATCTGTGATTATTTAGCCTGCCCCATCATGTGTGTGTTTGTGGGTTGTTGGATGACATCACTTTTGCTTTATGTTGCTTTGACATTCACTATCAACCCCACATGAACATCCTGCCTCTGCTCAGGACCTTGGGTCATTCTGTGATAGTTTTTTTACATTAGATGTACAACTGAATGAGATCCTTAAATTATACCTTTTGAATATTTTCCTATACATATGGCCCTGTGTAAAATGCTTATCCACTAATTTAGGGAAGGCACTTCCCATGCTAGTTTTCACATTGCATGAGAAAGGTGGATAAACTAGAAGCCCTTATGGCAGTGTTCTCTTGTGAGTGTTATGAATTCTGTCTGATTCATTCAAGCATGGAAAAGTGGATGTTAAAAACAATGATGATGAGATATATATAGGGGGGGGGGGGGATTTATATACATGTAAGTTTACATGTGTATGTTTGTGGCTAATTGGCTGAGTTGTTAGAGCATAAGGTAGTGATTGTAGTAATTCTTCCAGCTCTCTGTGCACTGAGTTCAAATACCATCAACTTCATCTTTCTAATTGGGGGTCAGTAAATAAAATACCTGATGTTGTTTTGTCACTTTCTTTTTTTTTTATCCTTCTGGAAGAAATTAACAAGGATTTGAAGAGGAACAAGTTCTGCAAGATTTAAAATGTCCCTATGACTCCATCAATGTGTTAAAAGCCCATGGCATGAAATGGCATACATGAATTTCCAAGATACATTGAGTGCATTTGTGTATTTTTATGCATACATACATGCATACATAACTGCAGCTGTGTAAAGAGAACTGTCCAGTTTTATATTAATGCTTTATATAATCTAAATCCATATGTATAAATATAATTGTTCAAACTGACCTCATCTTACTCAGCTCAAGTTACATCAATTGACTGTTGTGGTCATTAATTGTATTTTGTTAAATGAGTGTTTAGTTGATGATGATGGTTTTGTGTGAAAAAAATGCAATCTGTATGATAAGAGGTGATGATTATGATAATGATGATGGTTATGACTGACGGTATGTGTTGATAGTGGAAGTTACGGTGATGATGATAGCATTGGTTGTTGTGATAATGGTAGTCGTGATGGCAATGATGGTTGTTTTAGTGATGAAGATAATTATGATATATTGATGAAGTTTATGTGAAGAATATCTTTAATTCTGATGGATTGCAATGATGATGGGGTGTATCTCCTGTTATATTCTTGCTTCATGTTACTTTATCTATGCTTTTTCACTTCCTTTTCAGTTATTTCTCTCAGAAAGAGCTCCTTGATCGGATACCAAACTGCTTCTTAGTTCTGGGAATTATTTTCTCCATTTTCACCTTTGTTGGTGGCATGTTAAACTGCACACCACCCTCAGAAGAGAAGGTATTTGTCTTCTTTTGTTCTTTAACTTTTCAGTGTTTAGTTTGACTTAACCGTTTTTACCAGAGGCAAGGCTGTGTGATTAAGAAATTCACTACTTTCCAACCATGTGGTTTCAGGTTCAGTCCGACAGTACAGCACCTTGGGCAAGTGTCTTCTACTATTGCTTCAGGCCAACCAAAGCTTTAAGAGTGGATTTGTTTGACAGAAACTGAAAGTTTGTTGTGTGTGTAATGCCATCATCATCATTTAGCATCTGTTGTCTATGCTGGCATGGGTTGGACGGTTTGACCAGAGCTGGAAAGCTGCATCAGGCTCCAGTCTGATTTGGCATGGTTTCTACAGCTGAGTACCCTTCCTAATGCCAACTACTCCAAGAGTGTAATAGGTGCTTTTACATACCACTGGCATGGGTGCCATTTGTGTGGCACCAGTATCCGCCATGACTGTGATTTTACTTGGTTTGATGGGTCTTCTTCTGAAGCACAGCATAATGCCAAAGATCTCAGACATTTGTCATTTCCTCCGTAAAGCCCAACACATGAAAAGTGCTTTTCACATACCACTGGCATTGGCCACTTTGCCTCCATGGGGCCCAATGCCCAAAAAGTGCTTTTTTACATGCCACCAGCATGGATGCCAATTATGTGACACCAGCATCAGCCACAACTACAATTTCACTTGGCTTGATGGGTTTCAAGCACAGCATATCGCCAAAGATCTCAATCACTAGTCATTGTCTCTGTGAAGCCCAAAGTTTGAAGATCATGCCTCACTACCTCGTTCCATGTCTTGCTGGGTTTACCTCTACCACAGGTTCCCTCCATAGCTAGAGATCAGCACTTCTTTACACAGCTGTCCTTGTCCATACACATCACATGACCATACCAGCGCAGTCGTCTCTCTTGCACACCACATCTGATGCCTCTTATGCCCAACTTTTGTCTCAAGTGTGTGCGTGTGTATGTATATATATATATTGTGTGTATGTGTATATATTTATATATATGAAACCATACATTTGTGTTTGTGTATTTTAGATTTGTGCTCTACAAAAGTTGCAGGCTACAAGTTGTTATCCCTTCTGTCGTCAAATTGTTCCCATGCTTCATCATACCTTTGAAGACATGTGAAATAAGAAATCCATTACTTGAAAAACAGGTTAGGGTTAGCAAAGAAATTGGCATCCAGTAGTAAAACAATACTTCAATAATATATCCTTCTAACCATGGAAAAAAAACAAATGGAAAAAAAACTAATGAAATATTGAGTGAAAATAACTGTGCAGCTACCTAGACTTATTTAATTTTGCTTTTAGAATTCTGTTAATGTATTACTGAGTTTGAAGGGTTTCTGAGCTATAAATAAAATGACATGTATTAAGTGGCAGAAAAAATTAATCATAAAACTCAATTTCTGAACAGCTACTTTCATAACAGATTTTGATGCCTATTATACCTGCATCTAAAAAGATGTCCTATCTTACTTGGCATAGGCTTAGTCTCTTCTTCAAGGGAACAGGGGTATTTATTTTTCTGCTTAATACCATTATACTAGAACCAACTAGAAGTTATTTCCCATTAATTCTCTTGTTACCAGATTTCTGTTGAAATACACTGCTTTTGTGTGTCATTTAATTTTTAGAATAACAAAGAATTTAGTAAAATAATTTTGTCATCATTAAATTGATGTTTGGAACATAAATTAACGTGAAATTCTGATGGAAGAAAAATATTTACTTTTGATTACTTTGGAATCAGAAGTTTGTGTTAAAGAACCAAAAGCAATCTCAGGTGGGTTGGTATCATCATTTAACATCTGTAAAAGGGTTAAATTGTTTTGACAACAGTCTGGGATGCTTTTGAATATAGGTTTCTTTAAACCCTTTTCTTACCATGTTTCTGTCAAAATACACTACTTTGCTTCAATTAATTTTGAACATTTACTAAAATAACTTTGTTATCATTAAGTTTGTGTTTATAAAATAACATGAAATTTTGACTGAGGGTTTTAATTTAGAACTTTAAAACATGAAATTTATATCATAGTTCCAGTCTTGGACCTTTTGGTATTAAAAGTCATTAATATGTCTGTAAAAACAGATACAGTTAACATGAACATATATAGTGTTCATCTATATTTTACATTCTCCTGAACATGAGAGACATTCATTGCTCAGAGGAAAATTTCTCAATAGACTTTTTGTGTAAAAGCACACATCAATTCAGGCTCTGAATGATGTCAGCAGACAGCCATTGCTTTAGTCATCATTGGTTTGTGTGCTTGACATAAATATATTGCATTACTTCAAATGTTAAGGGGTTAACCCTTTTGTTACCAAATTTGCCTTGGATTCAATTAATTTTGAAAATAATATGGAATTTAGTAAAATGACATTGTCAGCATTAAGATGATATTTGGAACATAAGTTAACATGAAACTTTGGTAGAAAATTTAAATTTCTGACTGGCTTCCATGCTGGTGGCATGTAAAAAGTACCATTTGGGCATGGTCGATGCCAGTGCCACCTGACTGGCCCCCATGCTGGTGGCACGTAAAAGGCACCCACTATACTCTCTGAGTGGTTGGCGTTAGTAAGGGTATCCAGCTGTAGAAACTTTACCAGATCAGATTGGAGCTTGTGCAGCCTCCTGGTTTGCCAGTCCTCAGTCAAACTGTCCAACCCATGCCAGCATGGAAAGCAGATGTTAAATGATGATGATGATCACTTTAAAACAGAAAGTTTGTATCATAGAACCAAGAGAAGTCTCAAATGGATTGGTATCAAAAGAGTAAAACAGTTGGACATCTTTTGCCCAAGGCAAAAATTCTAAATTTAGTGATAGTTGATTGTACTGCTAAACTCTACCAGTAATTGAGGGATTATGAACAACTTATCAATTTAATGAGTTAATAGTATGACTGATTACTAGCCAAAGGGAAATGGGTGGTAGCTCATGTGTTGTCATTAGTATTACATGTGATTGTGATCAAGATATAACTTTTGGTGTTTCAGTTCACATAACTGCAAATATGTAAATGCCACAAGATGATACATCTATATCTACAATTCTAGTCACAACTAGAATCTTTTATAAAAAATATTAAATTGACTTAATATTTGGTTTGTACTTTACTTACTCAACTTCTATAAAGTTGATTTTAATTTGGAACATAAAAGGAAACAATTAAATATTATAGTCATTTTATCTGACTTGCTAACAATTCTGTTAATCTACTCATTAAGTTGAGACCCTTGTTGACTTAGTATTTCATTCATGTGTGATACTGAGTCAATCTACTCTCATGTATAGTATGATAAGGAAACTTTCAAATTTTGACACAGAGCCTGCAGTTTTAGGGGAAGTGGATTTGTCAGTTAATGACCCCAGCATTTGACCAGCAAAGTTGATGTGAGCAAAATTTGAATTCGGAACAATGAATTGGAGGAAACAGTTCTAGACATTTTGTTCAATGCCCTAACAATTCTGCCAGCACATCACCTTAAAATTGTTCCTAATATAGGCACAAAGCCTGGATCTTGGGGAGAAAGGGTTAATAGGTACCATCATTCACAGAGGGATAAAGGGCTTATTGTATACAGTACTCAGATACACTATAACATGGGGAGGGATGGAGTTCACTGGCCTGGTTTATCTCAGATGCATAACACAGCTACTAAGTCTTTGGTGGTGGTCGCACAAACCAATAATTTAAGGGTTTACAAAATGCAATGAAGATATATATTTTTTTCAATTTAGATCCCTGATACCATCTTGCTACCATTAACCAAAAATGCTAATTATGATGAAAATGAAGAGGAAGAAGATGAGGATGAAGAGCATATAGAATACGACCGGCAGTTAATTCAGAAGCCTGAAACTAAGAAGTAAGTAATGAAGATATATTTATTATTTATAATATTTTCTATGTGGTAGAGTATGTTTCTAGAAATACCTTGCACTACTATATATTTTATATATTTCCAATGAGGTATGGTATGCATTCAGAAACACACTACACTATCATCATCATCTTCATTAATTAATGCCCATTTTCCATGCTGGCATAGGTTGCATGATTCAACAGGAGCTGGTATGGCCAGGGTACTACACCAGGCTCCATTTTCTGTTTTGACATGGTTTCTATAGCTTGATGACCTTCATAAGACCAACCACTTTGCAGAGTGTACTGAGTGTTTTTTATGTGGCAATTAATTTCTCAAGAACCCTCTCTTTGTCTCTTTGCTCTCCATCTCTAAAACCTTTATCTGCAGAATTTCAGATTGGAAAATCTGACATATTAAGTATGGCAACTTGACTATGCTAACCTAATCCACCCAGTTTGGGTAGAACTAATATGTCTGTGATCATTGTTGTTCTTCCTCTGATTAAATGATAAAGAAAGAAAAAACACTTTGCTTCTTCATTGTTGTTGTCAGCATTATGACTAAATGCGTTCCAACCATGGCCATATCCTAGGGCTACATTGTTGAAGGTATCCTTATTTTTTAAAGTGGTAATGTGATTTGTGGGAGATTTAGGGGCCACATAGAAAGCCCATTGTTAGCTCATTAACTGTTGAATCCATTAGTAACTATTACAACCACCACAATCACCATACTATTATCACTACTTCTAGGACTACTTTTACAACAACTATTACTATATTGCCCATTACGACCATCACCATATATACTATTACAACTATAATCATAGTACTGACACTACCCTGGCAATCACCACTGCTGTACTATGCTACCATCACACAATCATCACCTCTACTATACCATTTCCATTTTGATACAATAGCCACAAACACCACCACCATTGATGCTGCTGCTGTTACTACTACTACTATCATTACTATTACTTCTTTCTCAAGGGAATCAGAAGAGAGAGAAATAACACCAAAAATGGCATTAAAGACACGGCAGTTCTACCTCCTCTGGTTGATATTGCTCTTCTTAAACCAAAGCACAGATTTCTTCTCATCATTATACAAGGTAATGTAATAAGGCTTTCACATATTTTGTATTCTCATGATGCTCTGATTCCTAGAAATATCTTCATCTATAAATTGTTGTTTTGTTCTAAGATGCTCTGATTGAAGAGATCCATGATTAAAAGCATTTCATTTGTGAGCATCTCCACTGCTTCTTTTTGTCATAGTATATCCAGAGGTGTAGGGATGTAATGGCTGAATGGTTAAGAAGTTTGTTAGTCTTGTTTAGCTTCGTAGCTGTCACATCGTATTTTTAACCCCATGTGTAGAGTATGACTTGAAGATTTGACTGTTATTTTTAGCAGCCAAGTGAACATATAAATTCTCTTAGGTCATTTTTGAAGTTTTTATTTCTATTTGTTACATGCAGTTAGGCTTTATGATGTAAACTGAGGTGAGAACAATGTTTTTTTAACAGAAAGAAATAAGACATGACTAGTGAGAGGTGGCTGTCATCTCAACCAACCACATATGTACGCATACTAAAATACACAAGCAAGGCTGTAATTAAAAAATTTGCTTCCCAACCACACTGTTTCAATTTCAGACCCACAGTGCAGCACATTAAGCAAGTACCTCCTATTATAGGCCCAAGCATCTAAAACCTTACAAGTGAGTTTGGTAAATGGAGACAAAGAAGTCCATCATATATTTTATAAATGTGTGTGTATACAATTGTGCTAAATGACAGATGCAAGCAGTGTTATAATTATTGTCATTTCTCCTGTCAACAACACATTCACTTGCTTTGCACCTTCAAAACCTGAAACGCAGGTAATATTTAAGGACCAGAAGATCATTGATCCAGCTGTAAGATCTAACTCTGCTAGAGTGTGGAAAAACAGACATAAAACAAACAAGCACATTCACTCATTATGCATGATTTGACAAATTAAACAAAAGCAATAAAGGACTTTCTACTTAATATTTCCTTAACCAATATCTGTGTTAATTTTCAGGCCTATGGTCAGACATTTATTCACGATGATTATTTTCTCGCTATGACTGGTGCTCTGGGAAGCGTTGGTAATGCTATCTCCAGACTAATGTGGGGATTTATTGGTGATAAAATATCTTTCAAGGTAATTACTTTCATTAATAATGACAAAATCTGTCTCCTCTTTGTCTTTTTGTGCTCTCTTTTATCTCTGTTGCTACTACTTCCAGGATCTCAAGTTTCATCAAAGTGGGTGGGTCTTATTAAGAACTGCATATTGTCAGTCTTTCCAGTCCTTTGTCATTTCCTCCATGATGTTCAATGTGTCGAGATCAGCCTTCCCCACTTCATCCCATGTTTTCCTGAGTCTCCCTTTTCTGCAAGCTCCATCCACATTAAGTGATCAGCACTTTAAACAGTTCTCATCCATGTGTATCATATGTCCATACCTATTGTAAGAGGTTTACAAAGCAGTGTTTTGTTCACTGATAGTATGATGGCTAGAAATGGTCCTTCTTAGTTATGCAGTTGTGTGCACACACCCACACATTTTATGAATAGCATACAAAGGTAAAACTGTGTGCAACACAAAGTTTGCAATACGAAATTGTTTGTTTTGTTTTTTTTTAATTGAAGACACTTACTTGCATGGATGTGCTCATACTTTCAAAGAAAGGACAAAATTTTCATACACCCATTAGAAAAAAAATTAGAAGAAGTAATTATAGCACAGTATTAAGGTGATATGTGTCTCAAATTATGAGCAGTGCCATCTACATAGGAAACTCTGTAGTGAGTTGATTCATGAATAAAGATAAGAAGAGAAAGATGACCAAGATTCACAAAACACCTGCATTGATAAAGATGAAGTGAGAAAGAGCTTTGTGTAAACACTATGGATATGATAGAATGACCCGTTAGGAAAGATCTGATTTTAGGCAATGACTGATTGTTGAAAAGCTTGTTAGATCTTCAGCACATATGATCTAAAGCAGGGCTGGCCAACTTAAGGCCCATAGGCTGCATGCGGCCCACTTGATAATTTCTTGAAATGGGTTTATTTAAACAAACATTTTAAAACTTTTATCAAAAATTAAAGATTGTAATGAAAAGTAAAAAAGAAAGATACTACTGTTTTTGCAATGATAATATTTCATGTTGAATCAATGATCGATCATTCATTCATTATTGTAATAATAGCATGAGAAAGCAAAATGCTTTCAATTTTAAGCAAACGAAAAGTATGAAAAACTCTTAATTCTGTAATTTGATTATTTGACTATTAGTGCATAAAGTATACAAGCAGCTCTCAAAAAGCTTTGTGATTAAAGTGACCCGCAATGTAATTCAAGTTGGCCAGGCCTGGTCTAAAGCTTTATTGATAACATAGGCAACTGCATTGCTTTTGCCAGTGTTCTCAAGAACTAGAGCATTGATGTGTGATATAGGATAAGATCTTCACTGGAACTGGCTCTACAGACATTCTACTAAAAGGCTGTTCAGAGAGATGAAAATCCACAGTGATAATAACAATAGTTAACAACTGATTCCATATTAGACAGAAAGAACTACAGACCAGTCATTCAGAAGACCAGAGAGCTTTTCTTTCTTTTGTATGGAACCTGACTAAGGAGTTATCATAGATTATATAAAGATTGCGTGTGTGTATATGTGTAGACAGGTGTATATATTAATTGTTTATAAACTTTTTTATTTTAGTGGGCCATGCTGATCTTGTCAATTATTCTCGCAGTTTTGCTGTGTAGTTTAAGCCTGACTGAACTGGGAGGCAAGTATATGTACAGTCTATGGGTCGTTCTTTTATACCTCACATTTCCTGGTACCTTTGCTCTATTACCAGCAGCAACACATCGCTATTTTGGAAAGAGATATTATTTAATCATTTATGGAATGCTGTTCTCTACACATGTAAGTAATTCTTTCATTTCTTTGATGTAGTTCATGTTTACAAAGTTTCTCTCATTTCAGCTTGTGGCTTATAGTTTCATTTACATGCTGTCCTCCTGGAAATGAACATTGCTTGAATATGGCGACAAGTTTACAACTATCCCATGATGTCAAGACAAGGATACATACAAACATATATTTACACACACATATATATATATATATATACAACGGGCTTCTTTCAACTTTTTTTTTGTCAAATCCCTCTCACAAGACTTTGATCACCCTGGGGCTAGAGTAGAAGACACATGTCCAAAGTGTCATGCAAATAGTTGAGGAGAAAGAATTTCAAACACACAGTCATGCCTGCACCCTAGCATAGGACAAAGTACCTTATGATATTTATTCCAAACAACATGGCTTGAGAGAGTTCTTTAGTCTTGCTGACACCCAAACAACGTCTGTAGTGTTAGTGCAATGAAAAATATACCCAGTACACTTTGCAAGTGGTTGGTGTTAGGAAATGCATCCAATTGTAGAAACCATACCAAAACTGAGATATTGGAGCAAGACATGGTTCTCTGGCCTGTTGGATTCTATCAAATCACCCAACTTATACCAGCATAGAAAAATAGATGTAAAATGACGGTGATTGTACACAGGTGTGTGTGTGTATGTGTGCTTCCTTGCTTAAGAAATTTTCTTCACAATTGTGTCTTTGACTGTAGTCTCAAATTGATGCAAATCTTGTAAGCAGAACTGGATAGAATTGAAACTGTGGTACTGTGATGAATGCTTTCTACATGATCTTGAGTATTAGCTTTAAACCATTGTTTTATTTAATACTACCACCTGGCCCTTGATACTTTTCACATGATCATGTGACCGACCAGACTATTACATGTTGGTACATATTGCTGGTCAAAATGCACTTTGCATCATTTGAAAGATACCACCCCACTGGCTAGGCACGCAGGCCAACATTCGCCACTAATTGAAAGGGGAACTGGAGCAATGTGAAATGAGGTGTTTTGCTCAAGAACATAATGTGCTGCCTGATCTTGGTGGCATGTTGGGAATTGAACCTACAATCTAGCAATCATGACTACAACACCTTAACCACTAAGCCATGTACCTTTGCTGATGCTTTTAGTGAAGTCAAATCACACACACACACACCTACTGAGTATCACTTAGTTAAGGGAGCTTCTTTTTCTTTGTCTTGCAAGTTACTCAGCAACCACAAGTGCTGGTGACATGAAAAGAGTACCCAGTACACACTGTAAAGCATTAGGAAAGCCACCCAGCCATAGAAACCATGCCTAGGTTGATACAGGAACTCAATGTAATTTCATTGGTTTGGATCTTGTTACACCATCTAATCCATACCAATATGGAAGATGGATGTTACATGATGTTGATGAAGAACTCAAGTATCCTAAAAGGTTTCTTGTCTAAAGACAACCTATAACTTTACTTTTTTTTTCTCCCCCAACCTACTAGTCTTGCAAAATTTTAATATTTCCTTTTTAACTTCTATGCCATTAAAATGTATAAAATAATTAAAAATGAATAATAATCTGGATGAGGTTTATAATGATTCTCTTGCTTCTTTCTACAGATAGTTAGTGGTTCAGTTGGATGTTTACTTGCAATCAAACTGAAACCAATTCTTGAATGGCATGGAATGTTCCTTCTCTCTGGTGCTATGGCAGCTGTTTGTAAGTTTATCTATTCTCTATTGATTCTTTTAAACCTTACACACAACAAAGAAAGCTTTACAATCATTACCATTTTAATTTCTTTTTCCCATGGCATCATGAAATTGAATGAGTCCACTGTATGAGATATCACCATTTGATATTGTATCATCTCATCAGTGAACACCTATCTTTGAAACCCAGTCTTTGGATACGAACAATGCACATATTATAACACTGATTTTTGTTTTCTTCATCTTGGCATGTGTGGATTGTTTCTATATACAACACTTTTTTATGTGTCTCAATATTTTATGTAATCTCATTCAAAGATGTGCAAATCATATCATTATGTAAAAATACATACACATTATTATTGTTTTAATGTCCACTTTTCCATGCTCGTATGAGTCGAATGATGTTTATTGAGTTAACCCTCAAATTTTCTATGAGAGATAACATTTCCCCATGGCCAGACATGTTTACACAGATATTAGAAATGAATGACAGGGATACTCATTTACAACAATTGTGTGGTGTCAAGAGAAGGAAACGCACGCACACATTCTCATAAATGATTAGTTTTTCAGTTTCTGTTTATGAAATCCACTCGAAATGCTTTGGTCAAGCTGGGACAATAGTAGATGACACTTGCCTAAGGTGCTGTGCAGAGGGACTGACCCCCAAATCATGTGGTTGGAAAGCAAACTTCTTAACCACAAAGCTATACCTGCACCACATGGTTAGAAATTCCAACTTGGATAGCCATTGTATTTTCTCTCTCTACTTGGCTCAGTCTGTTCAGCTGACATCAAGTTCACTCTAATATCATGTTGGCAATTTAGAGAGATCCTATTGGTTTCCTCCAAATGAAGGTTCCAATTGTCCAATGCAAATATGCTCCATATGTTATAGTGTAAAGTGGCTGAGTATTCCACAGACACTTGTAAACTTATTGCAGTCTTTCAGTGTACTCACTGCAAAGAGAGAGGATGGAACACTTCAGTAGTGTAACATAGGTTTTGACTGCCCTATGTGGTTTGTACACCCTATGCTATGCCACACCAATTGTCCAGTCATATAGCATGGATTTTTTCTATACCTACTTCCTTAAATGTAACATATTGTTGATCACAGCAAACATAAACTGGCTGTGTTGTGTGGTTCACATACCACAAGCCATGCCACTGGAATTCATTTTAGATGTAATGATGAATATACAACTTGTCTGGTAAATAGGATTGCCTACTGGATTATAGTGTGAGTAGTTGAGTATTCCACAGACATACAAGGCTGAGTCCTTTCAATTATACCTTCTCTCCCAAATACTTACAACGTTGCTTAATGTGCCATATGTTAAACTGGGTGAAGGGTTACATCTACCACCTAAGGGTTTTTTAGTTTGATACCTTAGTTAAGCTTACCACTAAGAATATGGAAATTTACGGTTAAAAAGTTAACTTCTTAACCTCTTTGCCATACACCCACATAATAGCAGAATGAAATCCTGCAGTAAAATGGCTTCCCCAGTTGCATGCAGATAATCAAATCTGTAATAACCATCTGATTCAGGTTACACTAAAGAACTAACCATTGCCCATGAATGAGATTGGCTTGGTAACATGTACCTTGTTTTTGCTGGAAGAAGAGAGGTTCTCAAACTAGAAACCTGGCCTGAAAGCTTGCAATGGAGTGGATTCTGCTAAAAGTACCTATGTTGCCAGGTGTTAACAGATAACTGGTTAAGTATACAACCAAGTTAAATCTACCAATCATAATTATTGTTTTAACATCCACTTTTCCATGTTTGCATATGTTAAACAGAATTCATTGAGCCAGATTTACTGCAGCAAGACATCCTTCCTGATACTAGGCCTCACCTTTCTGAACAAGGAAATATTTCCCCATGACATATAAGAGGTGCAGCAGTATCAAAGAAAGGTTAACAGGGAAGATAGATTTTGTGTGTGGAAGGTGCACTGGTATAATAAATACCAAAAACGTACAGAAAATACATTCCATCACATGCCAGAGGAGAAAACTAGAAGTAGTTGATAGCTTCAGTTACCTAGGTGACCAAATCAGCAGCAGGGGTGGATGCTCTGAGAGCATAGCTGCTAGAATAAGTTCAGAGAGCTCCTACCTCTGTTGGTAACAAAGGGCTCTTGCTAAATAAAAGGCAGACTGTATGATGCCTGTGTGCAAACAGCCATGCTACATGGCAGTGAAACATGAGCTGTAACTGCTGAGGACATGTGTAGGCTTGTAAGAAATGAAGCTAGTATGCTCTGCTGGATGTGTAATGTCAGTGTTCATGCACGACAGAGTATAAGTGTCTTGAGAGAAAAGTTGATATAAGAAGCATCAGATGTGGTGTGCAAGAGAGATGACTGCGTTGGTATGATCATGTGCTGCATATGGAAAAGGACAGCTGTGTGAAGTGTCACACTCTAATGGTAGAGGGAACCTGTGGAAGAGGTAGACCTAGAAAGACATGGGATGAGGTGGTGAAGCATTTCAAATGTTGGGCCTCATAGAGGCAATGACAAGCGACCGAGACCTTTGGAGATATGTCATGCTTGAGAAGACCCATCAAACCAAGTTAGATCACAGTCATGGCCAATGCCAGTGTTGTTTTTCCTTGGTACACACTACCAGTGGAGCAGCCATGTTTACTCTGTCTGTAACACAAAGAAAACTGGAGCAATCATGGTCAAACCTCAGTTATTGTAACCACGAGTACCACTTTTAGCACTGAAGGCAGTGTGGCCAACCTAAAGAAAGTTTTGGTGAAAGTGGGGGTAGTTTTCAACTTTGCCTTGTGTGTGTGTGTATATATATATATATATATATATATATATATATATATATATATATATATATATATAATTGTAAATGCAAAAATAAAAACAAAACACAAAGGATTCTGCGGTACACGTGTTTCAAGCTTTATAGTTGTTACATCAGTGTATAATTGACAAATATAAAGCTATCTTCAGCCGCAAATGTATTCTCTCCCAAGAATTATATCACATAGACGTTAAAGGAGGAAGAAAGATGAGATATAAGAGGTGAGGTTCCGTTTGGTATTTTGCATTGTACTATACCTCGTAGAATTCTTAATTTGATATATTTATACATAATTTCCTCGGTACTCCGGAATCCGTCCATACCTTGCCACAATTCAGTGTGTAGTGTTAAGTTGGTGGTTAAAAACAATATAATAAAATAACATAACAAAAATGAAATAATAATATAAAATAAAATAGGAATATAAAATACTAAGAAGAAAAAATAATACACAGATATTCATACAAAAATAAAACTAAAATAAAAATAAAACATAAAAGGAGTCAAATCGGTGGGGTGGGTAATCTAAGAAACAATAAGAGAAAATCTGGATAGTAAAGTAAGATACATCTAGGCCAGATTTTCTCTTATTGTTTCTTAGATTACGTTCCAAAATCTCCCATATAAATAATTAAAATCTAAAAAAATATAAACACCTATTGGCCACAGACACCCACGATATACTGAGGAGTCTATGATATAAATTTACTTATATTAGCCAGAAAAATCTGTGATGTACTGAGTGCGCAATAGGTGAATCGCGATATGGCAAGGGATTACTATATATATATATATATATATATATATATATATAATCATGCAGTGAGACTGAATTTGAAACTACATGGTTGAGAAGCGAGATTCTTAGTCACACAGCTACGTAACACACACATAACTCCATTATGTATCTATTACTGATAGGGCACATGTTTAATTGAAGTATGAGATAAAATGGTTGAAAAACACTTGTTTAAATCTATTGGAAGAGTAAGTAGAAGGGATAGTGAATATGTTCCTTATCATAACATTCCTTTTACGATAGTAGCACGAGTTAGATAAATCTGTAGTATGGCATTTCATCATTAGTCACCATACTTTATCACTTCTATTATCAACGTACATGCTATTTACATTCAACATTCATTATCTTTTTGCACCCTTGCAGTTGTCTCCCTTGCATATGCAGGCTGCTGTCTTTAACTCAATTAAATCCCTCAATACTTCACATCTTGTATATTCTACTCACGTTATTTCTTTTCAGCTTTCATGATTTTTTTCCTAGGCTAATATCTGGGTGTCACTACCATGCAGCATTTTACCATCTTTCTTACTCATGTTTTTGTCTCACAGTTTGCTTGTACAATATGCCTACAGCTATCCATATATTATACTATCTAAATCTGCAAAGGCTTATTTCAAAAGGTGTCAGCTGTTAACCATGATCCAAATTTTCTTGTGCCTGTCCTTACACTGAACAATTGCTTAAATTAATCCAGTGACATTCTGAAATGTATTTATCTAAGTGTTACTACATATGTATTTTTTCTATTTGTTTAGGTATGCTGTTCACTCTATTGTACAATGAGAAATGCAAAGAGAAGTAAAATTATCAGAAAATTCTCTCCTCATTCCAATCATTCTCTAACATCTGCCAGTATGTTAAAATCTGGTATGCTATATGTAACCTAATAATGGATTCCTCGTTAGGGTGATGTAATCATGTATATTGAGGTTATTTAAAAACTGGAAAAAAAAACCCTACTTGAGCCAGGGAAGAGAAAAATGGTGAAAATTAAAATTGTGACAATCTCCCATGATATTCATGAGATTATTAAAACATATACAATTGAGAATGAAACTAGACGGTGCACAGAACTGGGATTAGTTAACACATAACAGGCTGAGACGAATATAATGAAAAAATAAAATATCATGACTAATTTAATCTTAAAGAAGTTTTAATTTTGTGGAGCTGTGATCAGATAACCAAAATTACAACTACAATTCAATATTGACTGATAAATCTAATTCCTGTGTTGGTTTCATCTTAGTTTATGAATTGTATGTACAATAAACTTCATTAAATTTATTTTTTTGAGTTTCAACAGTGTTTGTGGTTTATGGTGGTTTTGTTGTTTATATTATTACAAATATTGATGACAGCATGATTATCTTCATTGGTAATCTTTTATTAGGATAATACTTATTTAAAGGTTTCTAGTTCTGGGAGGCAGGTAAGAGACTTGCATGAGGTATCACATAGTAGGACTGAACATGAAATCATGTGGTTGGGAAGCAAACTTTTTAACTCAAAAAGTTGTGCTTATGTGTATGACAATGAAGACAATTACTTACAAAAAAAAAAAACCTAAGCAATACTCTTACATATTATTTTTTATAAATTTGTAACTTTAAAACAGTTCTTTTAAATTTCCATATAAAGTGTTCAAGTAAATTTTCCTTTTTATCTGTGTTAAGTGAAGTCAATATGATTCAGAACTACTGATCTGTCTTTTTCATTGTATAATTGCATTGCTAATCAAAATACAAATGTGAAAACTTAGTGAATATTCAAATTCAATTCATTTTGTATATCTCAATCAATGTGTTTGGATGTGTTTGTGTGTAGGAGCAACTGAGAGGGAGATTTGTAAGTGTGTGTGGGTAAGCCAAAAATACTGTGACATATACATATGTCTATAGGTATGGATTTGCTTGACAGAAAATGGAGCCAGTCATCTGCTTTTCCATGCTTTTGTGGGTATGACAGACTTCTTTCAGGCAAATTTTCTGCAAGCCAGATGCTGTTTCTATCAATAACCCTAACTTGTTTCTTAGTAAAGTAATATTTCCCAATGTTAGACATGTTTTCATGAGAGACTGGAAAGAAGGAACTCTGATTGTATGACTACAATACTTGTTTTTAGCTATCCTGTGACGTCAAGATATGGAAGCACAAACACATGCATTATGTATATATGGGCAATAGACTTCTTTCAGTTTCTGCTTACAAAATGCACTTACAAGGTTCTTGCCCAGAGTGACTAAGTTCCAAACCATATGGTTGAGAAGACAGCCAGATATCAATCTAATATAATAAATGCGAAAACTAATTTCTGTGTGTCAGTGTGTCACACTTTGACCGCCTCTCTCACTATTCAATGACACTTCTTCATGCTGGTGTGAGAGTAATAGTAGGCATAGAGACAGTGAGGACGGTGGCGAAGACAGAGAGAAAGAAAGAAAGAAATTTAAGGAGAGTTGACGATGTTTCATTGAAAGTAGTAGTGTTTATGGTGGCAATGGGAGTAATAAGAGAGAGAGTGGGTATGTAAGAGAAAGAGGGAGATGATGTACAGCATACTGAACCAACTACTAAACACAATCATTTTTGTTTTATTTTTTGCTTTCTTTAATACATGCATATGTGTGTGTGTGTGTGTGTGTACACACATACATACACCAGTTTGGAATCAGGCTGACTCCCTGAGTAAATTAAAAACATTCTGGACCGAATCCGGACCAGCAATCCTGAAAATTTGGTTTCCTATGTTTTCATTACTGCGATTTTTATTTTTAAAAAATTTTTTTTTTAACATGATTTTTAGCAACGAATACGATCATCATTGGTATATGACTCTGGAGGAAGCAATTGCAACAATTTCTCCAAAACAAGTCAGAGGTCTGTTTGCAGATCTTCCCAAGCTACATACTAGCTTAAAAGCCGCCTGATAGGGCAGCTCTTAAGCTAATCCACACCAAAAATATGAGTAAGAATAGCAGCGAAGTACAGAGAAAAGAGAGTTGGGGCAAGAATGTCACCCTGCTTGACACCATTCTCTACAGGAATGGATCCTGCCATGCCACCACTAACTTTGACCCAAGCCTCCATCCCATCATGAAACACATTCAATAATTAAGTGCGAGTAAATGAGGCATTAAATTTAATTCAACAACAGAAAAAAAAAAGAATAACATATTCTAAATGGGTTCTATAACCTAAAAATCAGAAATATTCAAATTCCTAAATATTTCTTTTTATATTGTCGTAGTTTAAACGGAAATTAGAAAGAATATTTTATCCTGTCTTCCAAATTCGGTAACGCAATAATATTAATTAGGACGAAATTATAGGCTTTTCTGTGTCGTTCAAAGATTATAAAAAGTTTTTAAAATAACTAAAAATGTAATGACTTCTTTTTTTCGTTAACTCAATATTAGCTAATTGGAAATAATATAATCATCATATACACTTTCAAAAAGTTTATTAAGCAAAGTTTTTTTAAAAAAATACGAATTATTAAGGAAATTATCAAGAAATGAGAGAATGGGTGTCTCAAACTGTAGTTACGCTTTTAATTATAAGACAAAGTATCAAACAATAAACTGAAACCTTCCCAGTTCGGTTAAACCAAATAATACTAGTTACTGGTTTACGTAGTTAATATTAGAGTATTAAATTCAAAGATCGTCTTCGAAAATTGGCCTATTCATTTAGATTTTTTTCCGGAACTAAATAACTGACGTAACACATTGGACATTAATTACAATGGACGGATAGGTGTCCTCACCTATCCGTCCATTGTAAATAATGTACATAATTCCTTATATCAAAAATATAGAATAGTATAACACATCGGGTATCAATCTTTTTTAGCTTTATAAAGGAACACTGGAACATAAAATAAAACATCATCCATCCACTTCACACGGAGGAGTTTATTATATTTAAATGTTTTTACAGTTAAAAATATAGAATACTATTGCTTACCTTATATTATTGTCGTATATTTGCTTGTATATAACAAAATGATGAAAGCATTCAGTGTTGGTGACACTCAGACATTAAATATAGATTTTTTTTCTAAAGTTTTAAATTATTTTAAAATTCCGCGGTTCACCATTTCAAAATTTCTGAGTTAATGTCGTCTGCTCTTTCCAGTTTGCTCAGAACACGTGACAGTGTTGGAGGCTCGGTCGGTTCTCTCTCTTGCCTACAATATGAAAAGTACCGCCCCCACCTCATTCAGCTACGCTAGTAATCAGGCTGGTCACCCAACCTGCTAGAGATAATGACCAAATATCTCCCAAATCACTCCCTAAACCGTCTTAAAAACTTGAAGTGGTACACTGGATGATATAGTCTTAGATGCTCTGCCTGAAATAAAGACATGATGGTTATAGGGGGTAGGGGATTGCGCGTTATTGTTCGTCTGTTAGTTCAAAGATCTCGCGATGCTAAACCTGTATAAGAAAAGACATTGTTTCCCCATCTGTGTGACTACATGTTACCCTGGAGACCAATTACAACATTGCTAGCACATCGCTTGCCAAGATATTACACACTTTATTTTAAAAGTAAATAAGAGTATAAATAAAGTATTGAATTTAATTTCATAACAGAAAAAAAAATGGAAGAATAACAACGTTTTAACTTATTTTAACCTACAAATTGAAAATATTTAAAGTTTTAAATACCTGTGTTTTACGTTGTCGTAGGTTAAACGGAAAAGAAAATGTTTTATCGTGTCCTCCAATTTCAGATTGATAATGAAATAATATCAATCAGGATAATGTCATAGACATTTCTGCGTTGTTTGTGATTATTAGCAAGTTATTAAAATAGCCAAAATAGTATTGTCTTTTTTTTTTCTGGGGAAAACAAAAAATTGATTAGAAATAGCATAATTGTCATGTACACCGTCAAAATGTTTCCTCAGAAAATAATTATTTTAAAATACGAATTATAGAGGAAATTATCTGGAAACAAAGTCGAGAGAATTGGTGTCCCGGACTGTAATTGTGGGGGCACATGGCCAAGTGGTTAGAACAGCGGTGGAGGGATGGTGGGTTCGAATCTCAAACTGGGCGATGTGTGTGTTTATAAGCGAAGCACCTAAGATTCACGCAGCTCCGGCACAAGGTAATGGCGAACTTATGAAACCAGCCTTTTTGAGCCAGGCATGGCTCGAGAAGGAACAAAAAAACACTAATTATGTTTTTAATTACAAGACAAAATATCAAACAATTAAAACCTTCCCTGCCAGGTTTAATCTAATAACACCAGTTACTGATTAACGTAGTTAATTGGAGTATTAAATTCAAAGACCGTCTTTGATAATTGGTCTATTGATTTAGATTTCTTCCGGAACTGAATAACTACGACATAACACACTTGGTGTCAATCATTTTAGCTTTATAAAGCAACATAAAATAAAACATCATCCATCCACTTCACGCGGAGGAGTTTATTATATTTAAATGGTTTTACAGTTAAAAATATAGAATACCATTGTCATATATTTGCTTGTATATGACAAAATGATGAAATAAGTCAGTGTTGGCGACACTCAGACATTAAATATAGATTTTTTTCTAAAGTTTTAAATTATTTTCAAATTCCACGGTTCACCATTTCAAAATTTCTGAGTTAATGTCGGAGTCTATCACGTGACGTGTCGTCTGCTCTTTCCAGTTTGTTCAGAACACGCGATAGTGTTGGACGCTCGGTCGGTTGTCACTCTCTCTCTCTCTCTCTAACACCGCCACCACTACCACCATATTAGTCTGGATTGAGCGGAGTCGACTCTTTCTAGCAATCTGAACCACAAGACGAAACTGTAGGAAGCTATTATTTTATTGCTCGATCTGCTGCAAATGGCAGCATATTTCTCTCAATTTACTCCCTCTCTGTATGTATACATATATATATATATATAAGGGGTACATTTGATAAGATAGTATGAGATGCACTGCCTGAAATAAAAACGAGATTGTCATAATGAAACGTCTTCTGTCATTGGTTTGTCATTCAGAGCTCTACCGGTACTAAACATCTATGATATAGCACATTGGTTCTCAATGATTTTGAATTCGTGACACTGGCGATTAATTACATTGCCTGTAGATTTTGCATGGAAAAACTGTTTTATAAGTAATATATATCTATCTCGTGAATAACAAGTTTTTCAAGGGGCACCATTTGTGAACCACTAAAATATATAGTAATATTATATCTCGGAGTACACACATGATGCTATAAATTATAACAAATAAATATTGAGTTGAAAACCCATTTGGATTGAAAAGGTCGAAGGCTGCTCATAGTACTCGAACACTACATATATAACTCTTGAAAAGCAGTTTTAATTAAAACACTACTGCAAGTTTTTATTCACTTCTGACTTGCTTACACTATTCTGAAGTAATCCACGGCCCCGATCTGTGATAGTTTGAGAAACCCTATTCTAAAGCCTTAATCCATTTCATTCTGATCTGCAGGAAACTGCCTCTAATCTTATGATAAATATTTAGTTTTAACGTGATCTGAAGCAAGATTTTCCATCAAAATTTCGTATTTATTGTAAACATTAGCTTAATAATTATTACAATCTCCATGGCATATAAGTAACCAAGATCACTTTCCTCCTGATCTGGACGCAGCTCCGTTACAGGGTTCTAGGCGAGCAATTTCGGGTGTGGAAGGGAACAAGTCAATTGCACCGATCCTAACACTTGACTGGTACTTTATTTTATTGACCTTAAAGGGATGAGAAGCAAAGCTGATCTCGGCGGGATTTGAATTCAAAGCGCAAACAGCATTAGTGCCATTTAGAATTTTGTCCGACGTGCTGACCATTCTGCAATCTAGCAGCCTTAAGATGACTGGATCTTCCAGAGGTTGTTAACGTATTTTAGACCAGAAATATTAAAGGTATATAACTGAGACTTGTCTATGTTAAGCAACTGGCATTACCAAGTAATTCTCTCCCTTGAGCGACAGTAACCGCATTTAGTGTTGTAACAAATGGATTTTCCTGAAGAAAATTGTGAGCAATATAGAGTAATGGCATAAAAATGAAACATTCGTGTCTGTGGGTAAGAAATGCCACAACCTTTAGAAAACCGTTGCTGTTGTGAACAATAACATGGCAGGTTTAATGTAGAAGCACAGCAATGATATATGGACAAAGATTTTAAAAAGTTACAAATGAAGAACATTAAGTTTGACTGAATGGATAAATTCAACTTAATAGACAATGCTTATCTGACTAGAATCTTAGCACCCCCCACCCAAGTTTCGTCTTATTTTCCTACGCATTTACAGCTCGATGCCCATCCTGTCACCAACCCCACCTTTTTTTTTTTTTTTGGTTTAAGGAATCTTTCACGTTTTTGAAAGCACATAGTAAGTGCACCATTTTCTTTTTAATTAAGTGAAACCATTTGTTAGTAAGTTTTAAAAAAGACAAACATGCACCTTTGTGTGTAAAAATATATACAAGACTCCTTTCAGTTGCCATCGACCAAATTCACTCATAAGGCATTGGTCAACCTGGGGTTCTGCTAGAAGACAGTTGTCAAGCATGTCACACAATAGGACTGTAACCTAAACCAGATGGTTGGGATGCAAACTTTAACCACACAGCCATACTTCATCATCATCATCGTTTAACGTCCGCTTTGCATGCTAGCATGGGTTGGATGATTTGACTGAGGACTGGTGAACCAGATGGCTACACCAGGCTCCAATCTGATTTGGCAGAGTTTCTACAGCTGGATGCCTTTCCTAACGCCAACTACTCAGAGTGTAGTGGGTGCTTTTACGTGCCACTGGTATGAAGGTACTGGCAATGGCCATGCTCAAAATGGTGTGTTTTACGTGCCACCTGCACAGGAGCCAGTCCAGCGGTACTGGCAATGAACCTGCTCGAATGTCTTTTCACGTGCCCAAGTGCCAGGAAGGCGACGTTGGTAATGATCACGCTCAAATGGTGCTATTTATGTGCCACAGGCACGGAATCCAGACAGCTGGTGCTCTGGCAATGATCACGCTCGGACGATGCTCTTAGTGATCTACTGGTACAGATGCCATTACGATTTCACTTTCACTTGCCCCAACAGGTCTTCGCAAGCCGAGTTTAGTGTTCAATGAAGAGACGTTGGCATGGGTGCCAGTCTACAAATTTAGTTCGATTTCGATTTCACTTGCCTCAACAAGTCTTCGCAAGCGGAGTTTAGTGTCCAATGAAGGAATGTTACGCGTAAGTGGGCTGGCTACATCCCTGGCAGAGGCCTTGGATTTTGGTCTCACTTGGCTTGCCGGGTCTTCTCAGACACAGCATATTTCCAAAGGTCTCGGTCACAAGTCATTGCCTCGGTGAGGCCTAATGCTTGGAGGTTGTGCTTCACCACCTCATCCGAGGTCTTCCTGGGCCTGCCTCTTCCACGGGTTCCCTCAACCGCTAACGTGTGGCACTGTTTCACACAGCTATCCTCATCCATTCTCGCCACATGTCCATACCAGCACAATCGTCTTTCTTGCACACCACAACTGATGCTTCTTAGGTTCAACTTTTCTCTCAAGATACTTACACTCTGTAGGATATGCACACTAACATTACTCATCCATAATTTTTTTCATATAATGCATTGACATGTAGAAGATAGCACGCACACACACAAACATGGTTGCATGGGTGAGAAGTTAGTTTTGAAACTATATGCTTCTGAGTAATCTCACATGGCCCCAAGGATGGGTATCTCCTCATATAATTTCGTATCAACAAAAGCAAAGTTTAGCAAATGGAAACTGAGGCTGATTCATTCTGTATGCTATGCAATATATCTAGTCATATATATATATCTTTTGTATCTACTCATATATATCGCTTTTCCACAACAGAATTTGAAGCATATTTTCTATGGCTGAATGCTTCCTGTTGCCAATTCTCATCCATTTCCAAGCAAGTTATTTCTCCATGGCCAAACAATATTTCCATGTAAAATGGGAAATGATCACTTGTATGATGGCAATGCTCACTTACAACCATCAAGTATCAAGACAAGTGTAACATACAAATGCAAACGAGGTTTCTTCCAGTTTGTCCTCTGGCCCTACTGGACTAGTCCAATGAGTGAAAAAGTCTAATGAAATGCTGTTGTATAGCAAGGGGGGGAAAAAAAAAAAAAAAGAAAAAAAAAAAGAACCTGACTAAACTATCTAAGACTAATAAAAAACAAGTCAACTGTTAACTGTCCTGCCTTTTATTATTCAGAATAATGTATTTATACACTTGCCCCCTTTTTTTAAGGCTAAGTATTTGAAGGAAATTTGGTTACTACTTATAGCATTTTAGACAACCATGTACAGGCTCCTTGTAGTGAACTGTTCTATAAATTGGTAGCATGAGCAAGTGCAATAATAGACCGATATGGAAACAGTTGAATAAAAATATTTGTTTTGTTCATTACATCCCCCCATCAATTCTAGGAAGTGTTAGTGAAACATTGTTTTACAGTAAGATACCCCTACTTGTCACTGGCCCACACCTATTTTTCAAGTAAGGAATCTGTTCACACAGCTTTAATGACACGAAGCAAACAGTGTTGATAAAAGCAATGCTACCATCATCACTTGAAGCTAAGATTTAGGGAAATGCCAGAGAATCCCTTTTTCTTTGTGTGTGCATATGCTATTTCCACTGTGACTGCTCTTCTTAGACATGCATACTGCCAACATTATTTGATTGCCCCAAGCACATAATTCAGTTACAATCTTTGTCAAATGAAACTGACTTAAAACCCTGCTTTAACCTGATTTACCATATGGAATTTACACTTAAGCAACACAAACTTCCATGGATTTTGTCCAACCAAATTTCACCCTAAAAAGCAGTAGTCAAAAAGTGATGTGCATTGGAATCACACCTAGAACCACATGGTCCTAGATTTTACCCATGTGATCATGACTGCAGCATAAAGAAAATTCATCAAATAGTAAAATAATGTTTCAAACAAAGAGTTGGCTAAAACCCCCAAAAACATTTCTAATAATGCAACATAAAAATAAGAACAACGAGGTTATCTTTGAGAAAGTCTGACAACTTTCTCAGCTATTTATTTGTAAATTTACATATATTACATCCTTTTGTTTTAAATTAAAAAAAATATATATAATAAAAAACAAAAAAGAAAAACAAAGTGACAACAGGACAAAAAACAGCAAACAGACCATGTCAGTTCATGTCATGCTTGTAAAAACGAAGTACATTTCAAACACAGGCGGTTTTGATGTGCACATGAAAATGGAATTGACAAGATTTTTCAATAGCTTTGAAGACATTTTAGGTTCCAATCCTGTTGCCATTCTTCCAACAGACCATTGCTGCTGCTGCTGCAGGGGAACCCAACATCCTGCTTAGCATCAATATTTTCTCAAACAGATATTTTAACTGTGAGCCACAACTGATGTAATTTCGGTCATCTTCAAATTAAAAGAGAGTCTTGTCACATGAATGATGAATTGACCCATCCCAGCCCATGGAGTCAGCCCAAACCCTCCCCCTCCCAAAGAAACAAGAAAGTTACTGGTGATGTAACTCAAGCAGCTTTACAATTCTCCACCGTGGGAATCCTGAAACAAAAAGAAAAACAGTAAGTTTTGTTGAAGCATTTTCTTGACAAATAAGTAGTTAATTATCTCCCCTGAAGCTTTTTTTTCTTTTCTAACTTTAGATATTGCATTCGATTGCTGTCATACAGAAGCACTTCCTACCAAAAGCTATGCTGGCAGGAGTTTTTGATAGACCCACTCAGGTTGGACAGATCAACTATTAAAGGCCAAATACAAAGCAATCCACTGGTCCTGTAAGTTGAGATCAAGGGCACAGTGATACAGCCCAGTCCCATAAAAATAGTTTTTAAGCAGAAATAGCACCAAAAAGCTATTTGATACAACTGCTAAGCTTTCAAGCTAACCAAAATCTGGCCCTAACTCAGGATTGATGAATCTTCACTACAGACCAACATACTAGTAGGCACAGCAGGAGCAAGAGTAAGTGACTAAATCTACCCCAGTACAACACAAAGAGATTCCACAGATTCCTCTTCCAACCTATTGATCAATATGTACAATATCTTGTACTGTTTTGTTTTCAGCTCTGGTCCTATTCCTGGATATATGTATAAGTCAGAATTCAAACCAGGAACTTAAATTTCTGAACTAAAGTACTAAGCACAGGTTTAATCTGGATACCAAAAGTTTGGTGAATAAGGAAATCATCCATTTAGAAATAAAAGTTTCTACTTCCACACACAGGATACACCAAAACTGTCTCAAAATCCTCTTCACAACTGTAGTTGATAAAATTCATCATCATTAAACTTTTGGAAATCAGTAAAAGTGCTCCTGAATCTGAATTATTTTAGATTATATTTAATAATCTTACTTTCTTTATCACAATCTTGCAAGCACAGATCCCAAGAAAATGAGTTTAATTTTAAAACTAGATTATCATGGGCAAACATATTAAGTCATAAGTCTCAGTAGAATACAAACATGACAAAATGTTTGAAATTCACATAACTTGGAAAACTTCACTTAGGCTCAATAAATCCATGTATTCACCAAGTTCACAAAAGTAAAAAAAAAACCTTACCTTTTTGGGTTCTTCTTCCTCTTCTTCATCCTCATCTTCATCTTCGTCTTCCTCCTCCTCATCTTTTTTCTTATCAGCTTCTTCAAAATTAAAGATTAAAAACCATGTTAAAAGACAAAAATAAGACATTAACTGAAGATAAAATTGGAAGAAAACTTGCTTACACCTAATTAGACAATGCACTCAATGAGTCCAGCTGTAAAAAGTGCCCAACCATATTCACTCCTTCATAAGTCTTATATCATATCTACAGCTGTCACAAAATAACCCACAGTTCAATTGTTCAGAGAACAAAAACAAAAACTAAGCATTCTTCTCTTTGAGTAAGAATGATTAGCTTCATTTTAAGAACTTCATGTTTGTACCAGGTGTTTATTTTTTGCATTTTATCAAGTGAATTTCTCTGGATTCATTTCTCCTTTCAATTCATGAGCTTGGTGGTGGTTGGTGAGTTAGAATCCAGTGACAATGATTTATAAACTGGATGCCCTTTCAAATGCCAACTACTTTATGGAATGTACTGTGTGCTTTTCATGGTACCAGCACTTATGAGGTACCCAAGTAAATTCCAAGTCAAAGAAAAAGCTCCTGCAACTGAGTGGGAATGTATTTTGCAATGGGTAGGGAGGAATCTTTATGGTAGGTGTTGAGAGTAAAGTATGATAGAGAGACAAACACAGGCGTTGTATCAGCAAATTTCAAATTCCTGCAGTACTTATGAGAAATTACTACAGGACTAAGAGAGTAACTAAATTACCGAACAATTTGGCCAAATGAATGCAGCACAGTTCTTAATCGTTACACTCCTTTTGGGTGCAACTCCTCTTGTTGCCGTCATCATTACTGTTGAGGTGAAAATTAAATAGGATTCAGATCTGCATTGAAACATTTGCTACATGAAAGATAAATTTAAAATTGAAAAATAGAAACCAACCATCCTCTTTCATTTTCTTTTCTTCTTCTTCTCGGACTTTTCGTTCTTCCTCTTCCTGTTGGTCTTTCATTTTCTTTTCAGGATCCTAAAGTAATAAAAGAATAAAAATTAGGAAATATATCTACCTAACTCGTAGCTACAGGTTTGAACAACCATCACCACCACAATCTTACCAGTAAGTACCAACAGTCTCAAGTTAATGACATCATTTAACATACACATTTCATTTCTTAAACGAGTTACTATCAAAACCTGTTTACAAAAGTCAAATTTCACACCCAAGATGAAGGGGGTCACAAAAAACATTGTAAGCTTCTTGTGATATTCATGTTATATAACTAATCTTTGGCAACTGTCGCCAAATAAGCATCATCTATCAACACTACCAAATATCAGTAAATAACTTTGGTAAAATGAAATCAACATTACCTTAGTTTTTGCCCATGTCTCTTTGGCATGTTCTTGTGCATCTGCAACACTGTTACTAACATGTATGTTATCAAAGATGGTTCCAGATTTAACCTAATGAAATAAAAAAATTTTTTTAATCAAAATGCCAGAATATGTGCCCAATAAAATATTTCAACCAATACCTTATCAGTATAAAAGCTGTACAGAAGCCAGTTGTGTGTGTGTGTGTGGCAGGGGTGGGGTGAGAGAGCGAGAAGTTTTGAGTGTATTAAGCACTTAAATGTCATCTGCAGGTCTTCAATAACATTAGAATGGTCCAGTAAAAAAAATTAAAAAAAAAAAAAAAAAAATTATTTGATAAACAAGGAGGGAGGCTTGGCAACAGAAAGAAAATCAGCAAGCCTCACCCACTCTATGCTAGCATGGAAAGCAACACCAATTTCATGTGTTTGATTTATATCAAGCAAACATACCTACATAATATTCCTATAGTGCATGTGCACACAGAGTTATATGTAAATATATCTATAAAGACACTTGTCCACGATGTCACTCAGTGGGACTGTACTTCATGTGATTAACAATTGTATAGGTAAACCTGAACACAAGGAGTAATAAAACAAGAACCTCAATCCTATCAACATGGTTTACAAACCAGAAAATGAACATGTGTAGATATGAGAAATACAAACTCACAAGCACACATTATACAACAACCTTTTTTCAGTTCCCATTTACCTAAATACATAAATACCAGGCACAAACACAAAAAATGCTGCTGAAAAGGAATGAGCAGTAATTAGAAAGACTGATAAACCAGTCAATCAATATTAAAAAAAGTGAACTACATTCCTAAAATCCAACATTGTCTAATTCTCTGACCATTATTTGCACAGCTCATTATAATTAGAGTCAATTCTTACTCAGAATCATAGCCCTCCAAGACAGGTTGGCAAATACACCTCATTTGGCTTTTGGTATGATTTCTTCAGCTTCAACCTAACAACCAGTCCTCCACTACCACACAGTGTATATGCCATAAAAAATAGGTTTTATATCAGAGAATAGAGCATCCTTTCAAAAGTGCCTCTCTCTCTCTCTCTCTCTCTCTCTCTGTATATATATATATATGTATATATATATATATATATATATATATTGGGCACAGATGTGGCTGTGTGGTAAGAAGCTTGCTTACCAACCACAAGGTTCTGAGTTCAGTCCCACTGCGTGGCACCTTGGGCAAGTGTCTTCTACTATAGCCTCAGGCTGACCAAAGCCTTGTGAGTGGATTTGGTAGACGGAAACTGAAAGAAGCCTGTCGTATGTATGTATATATATATATATATGTATATGTGTGTGTGTGTCTGTGCTTGTCCCTTCAACATCACTTGACAACCAATGCTGGCGTGTTTACATCCCTGTAATCTAGCGGTTCGGCAAAAGTGACCGATAGAACAAGTACTAGGCTTACAAAGAATAAGTCCTGGGGTCAATTTGCTCGACTAAAGGCGGTGCTCCAGCATGGCTGCAGTCAAATGACAAACAATTAAAAGAATAAAAGAGTATATAAGTTATACTATATAAATATGCGCGTGCATGTGCATATGACTTAGCTAAGATGTCTAATTTAATAATTGTCCCTAATCAAACTGGCGATTGACGGTATTCCAGCCATGACCATCTCATCTTTTTGTGTTTAGAAAACCAGGACCACATTCAGTGTACCCAATCATCTAATTGGCTAGGATTTGGGAAAGACTCGTTTTCTATTTGTGTAACAACATACAAGCACCCTCCATACACACACACATATATAGGCACAGATATGGCTGTGTGGTAAGAAGCTTGCTTCCCAACCACATGGTTCAAGTTCAGTCCCACTGCATGGCACCCTGGGCAAGTATCTTCTATTACAACCTGAGGCTGACCAAAGCCTTGAGTGGATTTGGTAAGCGGAAACTGAAAGAAGCCTGCCATGTGTGTATGTATGTATATGTCCCCCCACCATTGCCTGGCAACCAATGTTGGTGTGTTTACGTTCCCAAAACTTAGCAGTTTGGCAAAAGAGACTGATAGAATAAGTACTAGGCTTACAAAGAATAAGTACTGGGCTTACGAAGAATAAGTCCTAGGGTCGATTTGTTCAACTAAAGGCAGTGCTCCAGCATTGCCGCAGTCAAAATGACTTGAAACAAATAAAAGAATACACCGTTTTACATACATTTTCCCCACATACATCAGCATTGTAAAGATGTGTCAAGTGCAAACACTTCTGTACTGGATATTCTTATAGTAAGCCACTTGCCTAGTATCTAGAAGGACTTACCAGTCTTGGTTATGACCCTTTGATCACTAGACATAACAGTTATATGGAAGGTTTGAATGTACAGCTACGAGACTGCTCAGGGCAGATATTGTGCCTTGTTGTTATCATTAATTTGTTGTTGACCATAAGTGCTAAAAGATATTTACCTGCCATAAGTCAAAGCCTACAGCACCAATGCTAGTGTATTTGTAGAGATTTGTGTCAGGAGAATAGTCTGGGTTATCAATTTCTGGGTGGATCCATTCGCCCTTGTAGCTGGGATTATCAATCTGCTTGGGTTTCCATTCACCCTGTAAAGAACAATATCAGTCACCATGTCAAAAACTGAAAGGTTATCAAGCTGAGATATCAAAGTGTACATTTACACAATCTGAACTCTTAATGACAACTTACTTTGTAAGCTGGGTTATCAATCATAGGGGGTTCCCATTCTCCATCCATATCATCATCCCAATCATCAGGTTTCTTGGCATCGGGGTCAGGAATGTGTTCAGGTTGATCCCAATCATCAGGTTTTTTGTCATCAGGGTCATCCATTTTCTCACGATCATCCCAATCTTCTGGTTTCTTTGCACTGGGATCCTAAGTGGAAAAATAAATAAATGCCCTGAGCAATCAGAGATGCAGCTCATATTGATATACAAAGTAACAGTGGAAACATAAGTAGGGTTTATATTTTAAAGGTTGTCACCAGTGGTGTAAAATTAGATTCAAGAAAGGTATTTAAAGTCCTAAACATTTCAACATGCTGTCAATCCAGTACTTCAACATCAAGAGGGAACCAGTAGAGAAAATTGATAACATTTACCAAGTCAACATAGTAAAGAATCTTAAAAGTACTTTTAGAGAGAAATTGAAAGCCTTGTTATCTTGTACAGCAAAGCATTTGATTAACAAGTTACAAACATTCATCGAATTCACCTAACATTCAACAGAAGCACTGACCATTCTTTTCAACTGAATCATCCAGTTGTATCAAGATAAATGGATGAAATAACATTCAAAATACCTAAGTAGTGTGATCCTGACTTCTGGTCGTAGCTATGCACTAAAACACTTAGTCAAAACCTGTACCAAGTCAAACAATCAGAAGGAGCCATAAGGAATTTCTACACAATGCTCTAAAACTGATAAACATCTCTTTTCACTAAATCTGGCTGGGTGAGTTTACACATAACATATATAAATAATGGGCAGTAAACTAGCAGAATTGACACAAAGTTTACCTTTCACCCATTTGGAATTGATAAAATAAGTACCAGTTGAGCACTAAGGTTGATGTAATCGACTTAACCATTCCCCCATAATTGCTAGCCTTTTCAAAAATTTGAAACAGATGATGCCCTGGCTGCCTCTAAGAGCCAACAGGCACACACATAACAGGCTTAGAAAGGACCCGATTAGTGCCCTAGGCTGCCTGGGAGTCAACTATTGAGATCAACCTCACCAGCATGGACTTCCCAGATGTCACTCTAGACTTGGGCTCCAGTACACACAGGCCCTACTGCACACCAAACGAGAAGCTGTCCTACATCAACACAGCCTCCTGCCAACCCCACTATCATATTCAAGAATTTAGTGAAGGGAGTCAGCAAGAGGATCTCGAACTTATCCTCAAGCCAAGAAATGTTTGACACCACAGCCACCTATTACGAGGCACTGACGTCCAGTAGGTTTAAGGACTGCATCTCTGCAACATCGTTTGGTTTGCCCCACCCTTCTCAGTCAATGTAAAGACTCATGTGGGAAGAATATTCCTCAGGATAGTAGACAAACACTTCAGACATACAGGAATGGAGCTTTTATTGCACACCCACCATGAAAAGTATATTAGCAAACATCCATAAAACGCGGGGGGGGGGGGGGGGAGGTTGCTCATGTAGGGAGTACAATGACTGCCCAGTGGGGGACCAATGCAAGGCCGAGGAAATCATTTATAAGGTTGTGATGGTACCCAGACCTAGCAACCATAGTAATAGCAGCAATGGCTCATCCAACAACACTGACAGAAACACCAGCATGGACGCCAACACCTGCAAAGCTACCAGTCCCACACCTAGTATTACCAATGACAGCAACCACATGACCATCGGCAACAGCAGCAGCAACCATGGCACAAACTAGAAGCAACCTAAAGGCAGAATTGCACATTCACCATTTTAGCCCATATGGACTGCTAATTGAACTAGTCTAAGGTAATCGGTCATCGCTGAACCGAATTGTTTATTAACTGACCGTAACAGAATTCTACCTCCACAGTTTGAAAAGCTATATGGCCTTTGCTACTAGAGTCTGACGAGTCGTCCATAATGCATATGCAAAACCATTGTGCCCTCTATGATCGGACATACACTCAACTGCATATATATATATATATATATTATTGTTGTTGCAGTAACTACAAGTGTTTGTGGTATTGCTATTGAAGAATTCTAAAACAAAATAACTGTGAAACATACAACTGATCAACAAGAAGAATAAGTTACCTTGATTTTCTTGGGTGGCAAGAAGTCCCAATCAGATTCCAAATCGCCACTTTCAACTTTCTCGTTATCAATTTTCACTTCGTAAGTGTTGTCTGGTTTTACTATCAAGGTGTACAAGTGGGTATAAACATCATCCTGTAATAATTTCAAATGAATTTGATCAGCAATTTGTACAGATGCCAAATAATCAAAAAAAAAAAAAATTTTCTTGACAAATATAAAAATTATTAAGCTTTGCACCCTCACCTTGCATCGGATATCTTTTTTAGTCAACAAGTTCTTTCCTTTGTAGTTGAAGATGACATGTACTTTCTTTGTGCCAGGACCGCAGATATCAGGACCTGGAGATATATAATACATTCATTATTGTTAACAGACATGTTAGTTTCTTGTACAAATTTCTGTCACTAGACCAAGGCAAAGTTAAAGCACCACTATTGAGGAATTTCAGCAATTATATTAACCCCAGTAATTAGTAATATACTCATCTTTATCTTCTGTTATATTTTTGTTGAAATATACAGTATTTTTTCAACAAATTTTGAAAATAAGAGTCTATTAAAATTATTCAACTGATGTTTGAAACGGAAATTAACATGAAATTTTGATGGAAGGTTTAAATATCTTAATTTTTTAATACAATTCCTAATAACGTTTAGTTATAAAAATAAGCTGGGTTTTTTTTATATATATTTTTAAAAAAAGTGAATGAATATGAGGATTCCATAGAGTAAAATAGGCACCAATGGCAAAATCATTTGAGAAACACTGCTATAAATAAGCTTCTGCTCTATTTATTAATATACTAGCAGAAATACCCGGCTTTGCCCGGGTTAAAGAGAATAATGAAATCTAAAAACGCCGTGTAGACGTTTAGTAGCTACGATACCATATTTCTACATTAATAACTCTCCAATCCATGCCAGCATGGAACATAGACATTAAGTGGAATGCCAGTCTCTCATCTAGGAAGGCCTTGAACTCAATGTTACCAACTGGGGACTATGTGTGTCGCAGTGATAATAAAAAGACTCAAAGGAGGTCTGCAACGAAATAATTTTACTCAACACTTTGCAAGTGAATCAGTGGAGGCAAAGATGCATCTCATTTACTTGACAATTTATGCACCACATTGCAGAAATCACAATGTAAGTATATTTGAAAGGGTAGTCTTACACTGTTGTACCGTTGAATTACAAATAATGCTCATCTGTTATGTTCGGGTTAAAATTTCATCAACATCAAAATATATGAATTTTCATGGGAGTTATGGCCGTTATGCATAGAATATAATTTCCAAATTTCATAAAGATCCGTTCAGTACTTTTGATGTAGTTTGGATAAGAAAACAAATCACTAATGTGTGTGTTTGTGTGCATGTGTGTGATGGGTGTATATATGTATGCATGTATATATATGTACATATTACATGTACATCTATATATATATATATATATATATATATATATATATATATACATACATCTACACATATGTATACATATACATGTATGCATATAGATCTATATCTATATATATATATATATATATATATATATATATCTATGCATATACGTGTACATATACATCTCTCTCTCTCTCTTTCTCTTTTTCTCTCTCTCTGAAAGTATTTGTCATTACAGTATCGAAATGTGATTGTTTCAGTTAGAATAGTTTCATTTTTAAAGTATTTGACATGAGTGTTTTTGTTTCACTTTTGACACGTAATACTTAAATAGTGGAGGAGATATTATGTTGCCGTGGGCTCGAACTCTGCAAGAAGTTAAAATTTTTTTTTGACTAAAACACAACTGGAACCCTAAGTAAGGCATCTGTAAAATTTGAATAAAATTGGTTGCATAGTTCTCGAGTTTTAGGGATTCACACACACACACACACACATTCTCATTTTTATATATATAGATGACCAACAAGGACATTTAGGATTTCAAGTTGCAAACACCTCTTATACAACAATTAATTTTCTTCCATGATCATTCCTCTGAATATGTCTCACACTCACAAGAAAACCTTCACTCTTCAGCTGTTTAGAATACTATATTACTCTTTCCCAAAACTAGCATAGTGAAGCAAGTTACTGAGAGTCAAATGTCTTAGACATAGATGCTATACAGTACAAGTAACAGAAAGAAACCACTCTTCTATTCTTCGTGATCCCTCACCCTCAAATACAACTATTTGAGTCTATTTCTATAATAAAAACTTTTTTCAATATGTCTTCAATTAAGTGAAGCATGATAATGCTTACGAGATACAAGTACCAAAACTAAAAAGAATTTATGACAAAGTTATATAAAATTTACTATTCTTTGATACAAACATCAATATGAACTTGGAGAGTTAGTGAAACTAGAACTTTAACCATTATAGTTATCCATGAATTCAGAGAATGTGTTAATAAACTATGAAAGCTACTTAAATTTACCATCAGCATAAATTACTTCCAGGTCTTGGCACTAAAATGTATAGCTAGTTAGCTGCTGTGTACAATGCTTATGAAGTTTATAAATTTTACCTTCCAGCATTCAGGTCTAAAGGTGAGCCAGAACTTGTTTACAATTCATAGACATGCCTCATGTAAATTTCATGAAAACAGCATAAATGTGGTCAGTTCGCATGGTTGCTGAAGGCTTTCCATTAATGTAGAGAGATCTCTGCATGACTATCCGTCAGTTTATTAGATCAGAGAATACTGATTCTTTCACGAATTTTAGTAATTAGACTGGTCATGTTGGGGCACTACTTGAGTTATTGTCAAACAAATCAACATCCCCTGTACATGTTTTTCTTAAAGCCTGGCACTTCATGTATCAGTCTCTAAGTTACAGGGACTGGTTGACAAGCACTGGCGTGAGAAAGACACAAGTTTTCTTTCAGTTTCCATCAACCAAATCCACTCACAAAGGCTTTGTTCAGTCAAACATTAGATATTAGTATTAGTGGGACTGAACTCAGAACCATATGATTGGGAAATAAACTTCTTACCACACAGCCAGACCTGCACCTGTTTATAGTTTTAACTACCATTAGTATAAATAACATCACCTTAACAGACCAGTTCAAATCATTTGTAACACACACACACACACACACACGTAGAAATGGAATTTGTATTCACCAAACATAATGAGGTATGGAGAATCGCCATGGAGATTTTTCTGATCAATATCATCACCGTACAATTTGATGTAGCCACCACCACAGTCAATATTCTGTTCATGTTTCACTGTAAACTGGAGAACAAGTGGTTCGTTTTCATTGCTGAATTTATCAAGTTTAGCTGAAATTCCATAGAATTTAGCATCTTGTGATGTTTTCAAGCCTGCAAATAGGATTTAGAAAAAAATATTACAATGACAGCATGGGCAAAATAAAAATTTGGAAAACAAAAATTAGTGACAGCATTATCCATGGGTGAAATATGGATATATTGTATATGGAGTTATAAAATTCTTATTGAGCATACCTTTGTCTTTGACAGCATCACCATAAAATTTTCCTGCTGATATTTCAAATTTTCCTTGATCACTGCCTTTGTATATTGAGTCGACCCATTTTGATCGCCAAGAATCATCTGAAATAGAAAAGTAAGTGCTATTGTAACTTTAAAAAAATCCTTTTCCAGAAAAAAATAAGGGGGTGGTCTTAAAGTTTACCATAAGAAATGAAGACGAAATAGCACCACTAGTACAATCTAGAACTTTTAAAACAAGCTTTCTATAATTGTCGTTGGGAACTAATACCTATCACTTTTGATTCAACAATTAATTTGTCGAATTAATTATTTTGAAACCCTCTCCACCAAAGCCCAAAATTTAGTAAAAGCAAAAGACAGAAAAAAGTACAAAACTTTGAAAGCAGTGTTACAAGTTAACCAGGTAAATGAATTGACATTTTCACGTGACCTTAAAAAGAAACTATTTTGCCCACGCCCCCTACTATATATGTCAGTGGCTACAAGCTTGAAATAAAATAAACATGTAACAATATCAGTAATTATGTTACAGGGGAAAATACCCCAAGAGACCACTCTGTACACTAAATACAAGTCCGGCAGAGTCTCACATGTAATAGGAGAGGAGTTGAAAAACTTCGAGTAAACAACCGTGCAATAGAAAATGAAGTTTTTCAACTCCTTATATTACATATGCGCAACCCAACCCGTATTTGTATGGAAAAATATGCAAGCTACGGATTTCTTTCGGTAAAGCAATCCGATATAGAAAGCAGATATGGCGATAACAGCCAATTTTTCTTGAGAAAATATTTATTACCATTAAAATGTGTATAATTTCTATTCAAGTGTAGTGTGTAGGTTAAAGCATTACCGAAATAACATTTAAATACTGCGCGAGATAAATATTTCATCTGCTAACAAGGATTAACTGATATGCCATAAAGCCAAACCTTATTTCTTACATAGTTAACCCTCATATTTTATTTAGAATGCAAAATTTTTAAACGGTGTTATCGAGTACCGGTCAGGGTTTAAAAATAATTTTAGAATTCCGGGCTACAAATTAGTATCAAATTTTGTAAGGAAAACAACTAAAGTCCCCAACATTGCATAAATTCTTCACTGGTCTTGGCAGAGATAAAATAAAGGCACAAACTAGCAATCACTGAAACAAACTGCAATGCAGCTGGCTGCACCAAGGGAGGTCTGCTGAGGGAGAAGACTGTGGCAGACGCATTCATTCTTACACACGTGGATATTAATTCAAGAATAAAAGCAGGGTTGGCATGGAATCAAATTATATCTAGAGTATAGGAAACAAAAAACAAATGTAAATCCAGATATGCTCACATGTATCAGATAAACTACAGAAAAAAAAATCATGTAGAAACCGATAAGAAAGACCACATGCCGCTTCAGATATATCCGCATTTTGTTCCAAACGTAAATGCTAGTGAGATCAGCCACCAGAATTGGTGGCCCAGAGTGGTTGACATAGTTCAGAGAAAAGATGGACGGCAACACATACCCGTAAAGCCGACCTCTATTCGGCAAAAACTTGTTTTAGACAGAAGGAACAAAATCAGACAACTATAACCTACTTATATCTAATCTGTAATGATAAAGAGCATTTACAAGAAAAATCTCCATCAAATAAACCATTATGGCACTACCGAGACCTACACAACCCGGCAATAAGTATTTTTTAATGTTTTGATCTAATCAGGGCAAATTAGACAAAAAAAGCCCAAAATATACTGCATGGTCTGTATTCCCCCACTTCTTTTCCCAGATGGTTTAACCGTACTGGAAAAAAAAGTTCTAATACACCAGCATCAGCGCAATACCTTCAGAATTATTTCTAATTCTTTTTCTACCTTTCTATTTCCAATGATTCGCAGAAATTAATTATTAAAGAATATGACAGTTGCGTCGAACAGGATAGAGAGAGAATAATTTCCAAGAGTGGAGGAAGTGATATGGTGGTTGAATGAAATAACCTAGCAGCATATTTCTGACACATCAGCAATGATAATGTCTAACAAAAAAAAACAGGGACAGAAATTTTGCCGGCGGGGAATAGTATTATATTATCAGTTTAATTCAACACATTTTATCGAACCCGGCGCGATTTTAACTCCAAAAAAGAATCTTAACCAAATAACGCTCCATCGAGTAAGAATAATAATTCCTAACCCTGACAGAATAACCATAAATATTGCAAGTGTTGCTATTTAATCAGTTCCAATTTTTGGAACATACACAGAAAATAGTGTATATTTAATACATGGCGTGGAGGAATCATCGCTTCGACAGTCTTCATTAATTTTTTTCTTAATATGAACCTAATGTGTATATACTTTTGTATTTATATATGCATATTTCGTTGTTGGTCAATTCCTTAGGAGCTGGAGTTTCACTGCGAGGGTAGAGCATTAATATTTCTTTTCTTTACTTTGGAATCTTAGCTTCGTTAATTGATTTTTTTAAAGACGAACAAACCCAGATAAAATTCTAACTGAACATAAACTTAGATTACCAATTTGAATTTGGGACCGTAAGATCGAGAATACCGAATACATAACATTCGGGGTATTTTGAATAGATATCTATTTTTCTGCATAACCGAAGACACAGATGCATATAATCAGCAGCAATTGGAAGTCTGAGAAAATACCGAAACACACACACACACATGGCTTTTGAGTTTTCTGGCAGTTTCTCCAGCCTATCATTGAATTGCATATGAAGACTAATATTATTACTGCCGCTGTTTAACTGAACCTACGTTGATAGGCGTTCCAGCCATGACCACCCTTTTATTATATATTTGGTCCAGATGGACTATATGTAATCTGAAGCTTTCCTCCCTTGTTTTATTTATTATTTTTTTTACGGAATCCCACGTTTTAGGCTATGGAGATTCCGATTCTGAAATTTTTTTTTCAAAAATCTCAATTTCAAAATTTCGATCCCCCCCCCCCCGGTTTTTATATAGATCCACAGGGTAAACCTAACCCTAACCCTAGTTTTGTGAGATTTGGCTGTTATTTCTAGCATGTAAATAGCCTGCTTGGGGGGGGGGAGATTGAAATTTTTCAAAAATCTCTACCATATATTTTAAGGGTTAGTGTTCAATGTGTTTTTTTTTAAGATAGTGATTCAAAGACGTTTGCTATTCCTAGCAGGTGGAGTAGTAGCTATTAACATCATTAGGGTCGTCCCTTGTGGGTTGTCCTCAATGTTTTGGGCCCTTGTGGCCAATAAAAGAAAGGCATACATTGGATTGACAGAATCATTAGAGCCTCGAACAAAACTCCTAATGGCATTTCTTTCAGCTTTATTGTTCAGGGGTTCAAATCCCGCTGAGGCAATCTGTAGCTATTAGTCTTACGTTGTAAATAAAATAAAGTACCAATCAGGTACTGAGATCGATATGACTTATGATTAGAATAAAAACATTACTATTAATATTAGACCCAAGTTAGAGATCATCGTAGATTTACATTTAATGAGCGTTAAAAGGAAGGCGTTTATGGACATTTTGAAATTATATTTCATGAAACATTGCAAACAACTTTTAGCTTCTTTTATTTAAAAAAAAATAATAATCAAAGTGTCAATAAAACTGCTAATCCATGGAACCGAGTCCTGCTACAGACTGCAAAGAGGTTTCGATTCCAGGTCAAAGCCATTTTTCTAGACTAAATAAAATCTTCAATAAAAAGAACTGGATTGAGCACATTTTTTCATATTCTAAGCTCCTCTCAATACAACTGAGGATGTAATTAATGAAAACAAAATCAACGTATGGATTTTTTATTTTTTTAATTTATCTGTGTATTTTTCATTTCGGTTTTTTTTTTCTCAACAAGCAAGGCAATATCTGTTTCCAAAATATATATTTCAATCCCTAGCTTCCAATTGAGATTTTTAATTTAGTTAAATCGTTTTATTCTCGTTCAACTAAGTGGAATATCTGAAACTGCAGTAAAAATAAGGGAACAATATTGACACAAGTAATATTGCCCGTCGTCCCCAAATAATTAAAATAATGCGATGATGGTAACAACGATGTTAATGTTGTTGATGATGAAGAGGGATTTAAAAAAAGAGAAAGTTTGTTACTCACCAATGAATTCTTCTTTGAAATACACTTTCGCATTAGAAAGAGCAACTAAAACTAAGAAAAGCCCTCCGGATAGCGTAAGGCGCTCCATATTTTTTTTATTATTTATTGGTTTGTTTTAAAAAAAAATTTTTTCTTTTTGGGGGTCGAGCAGACACTTGCGTCAAATTGAAACCACGGCGCCGACTGAAGGCCAAGAGGGTTTTGTAGCGATATTTGTTAGAGAGAGGTGGAGGTGAGGGGGAGGACATGTGATGAAGACAGATGGAAGCTCTTCATTGGTCGAGACGTTCAACCAATCGTAGCTCACCACGCGCAATGCAGCCGTTGTTCAATCGAAATATCAAACGTTAGTTACATTAGTGTGTGTAATTCATTTTGAGAATAAATTCTACGGTAGCCCCAACCTGCAACAAATGTTATAAATGCAAACCTAGTTCTCATTCATTCCGCCACAACCACTGCCAGTTGTTGCTGTCGTCGTCATGAATGTCACCACTGCCACCATCATCATCATTATGGTCACCAAGTTTCCTTTTTCGTCTTATCGTCATTCATCATCACCTTCGTTATCGTCATCAAGCTTTGCTCTTTATCTTATTGTCATCATAATCATCATTTACTCATATATTTGTATCTAAAATGTGTTTGAGTGCTTGTCCGTGAATAGTGCAACTTGATAACTCCTGACAAACCAAGTCCGTGAGTGATCCGAGTTCAGTTCTCAGTTCCAACTATTTCACTTAATCCTTCTGGGAAAACCAGGAACGCCATAACGGTTATTTTCCTCCCATAAAATACATAACAAATGATCAATAAAAATGAATGCTTCTGGTCATAAACATTCGGGGTTTAACGCGGTTATTCCTGGAGGAGGGATAACCCCAGTTCAGCCTTGATCGAGTAGCTCTCTAACCACGAGCATTCCAGCTGTTTCTTTCCCGTTTTTTTTTTCTTTTACGGATATGTAGGTCTAAGTTATCCAGTGTGTTCTGCGTATCCATATGTAGGGTGTTGGTTGAGGGAGATTTAGCTGCTATTTCTAGCAGGTTAACGGTCACATAGTGGTTACTTCAATGTTTGTCCCTATTTAGATGTGTGTACGCTCAGAACTGGCAGCAGAAATTTAGCAAAGTGAAACAAGGTTACTTTACCCTTTCTCTTCCCCTTGTCCTAGTAAGTGATTGGAGGCTCCTTCCCATCATCAGAAATTTGGGAGGCCCCCTCTGAGATGTCTGGGACAAATGTACTAGGCCATGCATATGCTCACTTATGTATGCCTATATTTGTATTAATTTACTTTACATCTTTACTAGTTTCAGTAATTTTGGTTGAGGCCATTAAGTGCCGACATGGCTGTGTAGTTAAGAAGTTCACTTCCCAACCTTGTGGTTTGGGGTTTTTAATCCCACTGTGCAGCACCTACTATAGCTCCTACCCAACTGATGCTTCGTGAGTGAATTTTGTATCCAGAAACTGTGTGTAAGGCCATAATGTGTGTGTATTTGTGCCCTGCTTTTCCCCACTTGACAACTGGTATCCATTTACATACCCCATAACTTAACAGTTCAATCCAAGAGATCAATAGAATAGGTACCAGATTTTAAAATTTAGTATACAGGGCATCAATTTATTTGGCTAAACTCTTCAGGCTGATGCCCCAGCATAGCTGCAGTCCAAGGGCTGAAACAAATAAAAGATAAATGGGAGACTACAATAAATTTAAAATAATAGCATTCCTTGTACAAACAGAAATGTGGACTTCTACTGGCCTAAGTGATACAATAAGTCAATGTATTTAAAAAGCATGTGGTGTTCACTTCCAAAAGATCATAATTACACATTTGTGTGATACAGTAATTCATAAAGAGAAAAATAACAATTTTCACTTAAAGCATGAATGAAACTTTGAGTTAAAACACTAATGAGGTTACAACACTAATGAAAGTTTAAGTAAAAATTGTTGCAAAAGTAACATTACATATGCCTAAAATCCTCTCTCTCTGTCTCTTTCTCTCCTTCAGTTAGAAGGGCTCCTCTTAGCTCCTTTTGTCTTGCCTATAAACACTTTCATTGGTAGTTGTTTGTCTCTATTTCACTTGTTTTCCTTTTTCCGGAAATGTAACAACACCAAGATCTGTTAAAAACTAAAAATGAAGCATTTAAAAGACATAATGGACGTCCATTGAAAAGGTACAGATCAGTGTCATGAAAAGTATTTTAGGGGACATAAACAAACATCATCATCATCATCGTTTAACGTCCGCTTTCCATGCTAGCATGGGTTGGACGATTTGACTGAGGACTGGCAAACCAGATGGCTGTAACAGGCTCCAATCTGATCTGGCAGAGTTTCTACAGCTGGATGCCCTTCCTAACGCCAACCACTCCGAGAGTGTAGTGGGTGCTTTTATGTGCCACTGGCACAAGGGCCAGTCAGGCGGTACTGGCAACAGCCACGCTCAAATGGTGTTTTTACATGTCACCTGCATAGGAGTCAGTCCAGCAGCACTGACAATGACCTCGCTCGAATGTTTATTCATGTGCCACCGGCACAAGTGCCAGTAAGACGACACTGGTAACAATCACACTCAAATGGTGCTTTTCACGTGCCACCGGCACGGAAGCCAGACCGCCGCTCTGGCAGTGATCCCGCTCGGATGGTGCTGTTAGCACTCCACTGGCACAGGTGCCAGTCATCAAATTTGGTTCAGTTACAATTTCACGAAGGAAGGTTGGCATGGGTGCCAGTCATCGAATTTGGTTCGATTTCAATTTCGATTTCACTTGCCTCAACAGGTCTTTGCAAGCAGGGATTTGTGTCCAAAGAAGGAAAGGTATGCATAAGTAGGCTGGCTATACCCCTGGTAAAGGCCATGGGTTATGGTCTCACTTGTCTTGCCGGGTCTTCTCACGCACAGCATATTTCCAAAGGTCTCGGTCACTAGTCATTGCCTCACCGAGGCAATGATTAGTGCGTAAGCTCGCAAGGAATGAAGCCAGTATGCTCCGATGGATGTGTAATGTCAGTGTGCATACTTGTCAGACACCAGTCTATTGCAGTGTTACTCACTTACAGTGAGTGAACTGGAGGAATGTGAAATAAAGTGTTTTGCTCAAGAACACAAAACACTGCCCTGTATGGGAATAGAAACCACAATCTTGTGATCATGAGTGCAACACCCTAATCACTTGGCCATGAGCCTTTATTCTGAATGCTTGTATAAGTTTTATTTATTATGTCTTTTCCCAAATATAACAATATTGGTTTCATCACATGGTTTCAGATTAAAATTCTTGCAAAATAAATTCAAAATAAAAAAATATTTATTTCTAACTCAGACACTATGCACAACTTTAGGGAGAGGTGAACTGTCAACAAAATTAATCTTAGTGTTTAGCTAGTGCTTGTTTTATCTTTCATCCTTGTCACATTCCTCCAACCCACTATAATAAATGGCAGTCAATCCTGGGCAGATCTGAAATCAGAAATACAAAGGGAAGTAACTAAACACTACCAGATGTTTTATTTGGTGCTTTGTCATTTCTGCTACTCCCTCACCTCTCCACGATAATAATGAGAAAGTACTCTATATGGTTGCTCTACCTGCTATCAGTAGCAGCCCAATCTTCCTCAAAGTTCAAACTTTTCGTCTTGTTTGGGAATTTGGTAGATGGAAACTGTATGGAAGCTTGTGTGTGTGTGTGTGCATGTATGTATGTGTTTTATGTGTGTGTGTGTGTGTCTTTGTCTTTAACATTACTTGACCACATCATCATCATCATTTAACATCCAATTTCCGTGCTGGCATGGCCAGAGAGCTACACCAGGTTCCAGTCTGATTTGGCATGGTTTCTATGTCTGGATGCCCTTCCTAATGTCAACCACTCCAAAAGGGTAATGCTTTTTATGTGCCACTGGCATGGGTACCAGTTATATGGGTACACCGGCATTGGCCACAACTATGATTTCACTTGGTTTCATGAGTCTTCTCAAGCACAGCATATCGCGAAAGGTCTCAGCCACTTGCTATCACCTCTATGAGGCCCTACATTCAAAGATCATCTCATGACTTCCTGGGTCTACCTCTTCCACAGGTTTCTTCCACAGCTAGAGATCAGCACTTCTTTACACAGCTGTCCTTGTCCATACACATCACCAGACCATACCAACACAGTCATCTCTCTTGCACACCACATCTCATGCCTCTTATGCCCAGCTTTTCTTTCTAGACGCTTACATTCTGCCATACATGCACACTGACATTGTACATCCAGCAAAGCATACTAGCTTAATTTCTTTCAAGCCTTTGCATATCCTCTGTGGTCACAGCCACTGTGTAGCATGGTTTTTCACACACAGACATCTGCCTTTCACTCTGAGGCAGAGAGGCTCTTTGTTAACAACAAAGGTAAAAGTTCTCTGAACTTTGCCCAGCCTATTTTTATTCTAGCAGCTACACTCTTGGAGCATCCACCTCTGTTGCTGACTTAGTCACCTAGATAACGGAAGCTATCAGTTACTACTATCTACTTCTTCCTGTTACTGTGTTAATTTCTGTACACCCTGATAATTTAGCAGTGCAGCAAAAAGAAACCGCTGGGACACATACTACGCTTAAAATAAATACTAGGGGCAATTTGTTTGACTAAACTCTTCAAGGTAATGCTCCAGCATGGCAGCAGTCAAGTGACTGAAACATGTAAAAGAATATAAAGAAAAACAAAAGAACATATTGAATAAACGCAGTCGAAGATGTCTGCAGAAACTAAACTGGTCATAGGTCTTCTCAAGCAATACTGACCTAAAGTTAAACAAAGTAACAATTGCTTTTAACAGAAGCACAAGGTTCACACATACTGAAATGAGTTTGTACATATTTTATCAACTCTAGAAAAGATGGAAGGTAGTGTTCACTTCAGGAAGAATTTAAACTGTGGCAGTAAAAAAGACTGCATTATTGTGTTTAACTCCTTACCTATTTACTCAGTTCACTATTCCTAACAAGCATTATAATAACTAGCAGAATCTGTGAAAATTTCATGGTACGTGTCAGCATATTTAATAACATTATGTAAATTAGGAATTCCTTCATAGAGTAACTGCTGCATTTGTTGAGTATATAAACAGTTTGGCTGCTTGCTTCTCAGGAGACTGTCAGAATGATTTGGACATCTCTGATGAAAACCCAATAAGGAAAATTGATTAAGGTTGTTCATCATTTTCCTTTTTTTCAGTCTGTGGAGAAATGGCTAAAATTTGCCCTGTTTATAATTATACCATTTGTTACATATATATATCATCATCATCATCATCATCGTTTAACGTCCGCTTTCCATGCCAGCATGGGTTGGACGATTTGACTGAGGACTGGTGCAACCGGATGGCTACACCAGGCTCCAATCTAATTTGGCAGAGTTTCTACAGCTGGATGCCCTTCCTAACGCCAACCACTCAGAGAGTGTAGTGGGTGCTTTTACGTGTCACCCGCACGAAAACGGCCACGCTCGAAATGGTGTCTTTTATGTGCCACCCGCACAAGAGCCAGTCCAGGGGCACTGGCAACGATCTCGCTCGAAAACCCTACAAGGCCAGTCAGGCAGTACTGGCAACGGTCACACACAGTGATACCTTACAGAATGTGTTTAATTTGTTCCATGACCAAGTTCGTCTTAGGATTTACTCGTTTTACAAATCAATTTTCCCTTTTGAAAACTAAAATATAATTAATCCATTCCAGCCCCCAAAATCCATTCATAAATAATTTTTTATGGGTTTTGAAACAGAAAAGGTGCAGTTACAAGTAAAATGACAATTATAAAAAAGAGAATGCAAAGGAAATATGTAAACTGGTTTTATTAACTGAATTACCTTAAAGATGGGATTATTCGTGTGGTCATACTGTGGATTTCCGCCCGTACTTCAAGACAAAAATTAACACTAGTCTTAGCTTGTACAGCAAATTACACATACAATGGTGTGTATATCTACATACATATATATATATATATATATATATATATATATGTGTGTGTGTATGTATGTATTTAAACGAGTATACTTGTATCTGTATAGATGTGTATCTGTGAGTGTACATGTGTGTGCATGTGGGTGGGTTTGCAATTCTCAAAAGTGATCTCAGCTACAGGTAGTGACATTGCTGTCCATTTCCCATGTCAATAATTTGTCCACTCTCTTTTAAATAGGATATATCCAACATGAGAAACAAGTAAAAGTAAACATAAAAAATGGCATCTGACTGTGAAGCAAATCCCTCAATACTATGTTCGTCTAATTCGTGCTAGTATGGAAAAATGAATGTGAAACAAACAAGCTATGTCATCATCATCATCATCATCATTTAACATTTATTTTCCATGCTGGCATGGGTCGGATGCAAATGAGTTAGAGGACTGTTTTATGTTCCAGTGTTTGCTTTGGCACTGTTTCTTACAGTTGGTTGCCCTTTCTAATGCCAACCACTTTACAACATGTATTGGGTGCTTTTCCCATGGCACCAACACCAGTGAGATTACCATGCAGCCTGCAAGACTACGATTTCCTTCAGAGGAATGAGTACAGAGGGAGGCAGCTTTTTTGCTATGAGATATGGGGTCAATATATGAGAGAAAGGGCCAAAGCAAAACAGATTTCTTGCTGTAGAAGAGCAACATGAATACTCATATTATAGAAGAGTAGGTAGGAATAACCCTATCATCTAAAAGAAGGACATTATATAACGTGGTGCTGGGTTCTCTGTACATAGGAAAAAAAAACGGAGTGGTCATGACTGGAATGTATTTCCCCATAGGTCTGTATGAATAAAGCTGACCTGGGTATTGCAACAATATTTTAAAAGTTGACATTTTATTTTATCTGAGCTTGCAAGACTGAGTTCAAATGTACCTGTGAACAAGGAGAAAGCAAAATGAAGAAAAGGGGTTGCCCCCATTAGTTTGTATTGATCTAGAGGGCCCTTCTACCTTGATGGCGTGATTTGAAGGAGATTTGATGACTAACTCCAGTAAGTCTAATAATCATTGACTTGTGAGTTGTTCAACCTCTGAAGTACCTACATAGGTACCATAGGGATGCCTAATATATAATCTATTTGATAAACTGATGCACTTCAGAGTTATCTGTGTTCACCATAGAAACAATGCATTGTTGATGACATGATACAAAGTGCCAACCTCACACGAGCAATATCAATAAGCAACTCCACTGTCGTCCGACTCTGCAACCAACAAGACCAGCACATCACAATCAATATAATCAATGAACCAATGAAAGAGTCACAATGTGTAAGTTCAGCCTGCTAGAAACAACAGCCAAATTTCCTTGAACACACACACACACACACACATATATATATATATGACTGGCTTCTTTCAGTTTCCATCTACCAAATCCACTCACAAGGCTTTGGTTGGCCCAAGGCTATAGTAGAAGACACTTACCCGAGGTACCATGCAATGGGACTGAACCCAGAACCATGTGTTTGGGAAGCAAGCTTCTTACCACACAGCCATGCCTATATATAAAAACAATAACACAGATGGGTTGAGCTGTTTCAAACATGTTCTTTATCAATAAACAAAACAATTACTGCATGTAAAAACAATGTTTGCTTCAGGTGAATTAAGAGCAAATTGTTTTGTTCCTCAATAAAGAACACATCTGAAATAGCTGCAATAAACCTCAGCCCATCTGTTATTGTCTATACTTCATCACACTCAGAACCTTTCCTCCATTGGATCTTGAGCCTACAGTGGATTGTGGAATACATGCTAGAGTGTTCTCCTGTGTAACTTTACATATATGTTGTTTATTTGGTCAATACTTGTGAATGTATGCATAACTGGAAGGACAAATTTGTATTTACTTTAGTAGGTATGTGAGTGTGCATACACACTGTTAGTGTACAGGTGCGCTATCCCTGACTCTGCCTTAGTGCCTTTGTAATTTAATTACCTTGATTCAATTGGATCCTAAAAATTATATATATATCGTTGTTATTATGTTAAACTGTCTTATGTTCAAATTTGACCAAATGCAATTTTTTCAATATTTAATTTTTGCTTGCAATAGCCAGTTCTTTAGGTCAAACTATCGTATCTCCAGCTGTTTCAGATACGAAGATATCAAAAATTGTCAAAGTGTGCTACAACGGTTTTGCTATGGCATGGTGAGGCTATTTTTTCATTTACTGAAAAAGCAACGTTTTGGTTTTACAACACTTTTGCATAATAGCAACAATATATATATATATATATATATATATATATATAAAGAAAGAACGCAAATGAGTTGAGGCTCACTACAGCTGTTTCAGGCGTGTTTTTTATTGAAGAATAATCTGATTATATCATGAAAAAAAAAAAAAACACATTCTCTTCAGGTGAATTAAGACATAAACTTATAAATTTGGTTCAGAAAAAAATATCAAGATATGGAATGTGCGTTGACAGTCTCATTTTGGCAACTCTCCTGTTGATTTAATTGGTTTATTCATGAATAAAGAACACATTTGAAACTGCTGTAATGGAGCTCAACCAATTTGTGTTCTTTCTTTATGTAAACACTAAATCTAGAACCTTCTCTACATTGGATCTGGAACATACAGTAGATGATGAAACTGCATGCTGGCATGCATGTGTAATTTCATATACATGTATACTTATATGAGTGTATATACTGATTTGCTCATGTACATGTATATGTAAGTGTTAGGACATGTCCATATATGCAGTGATCTATTTGTGCACGCTTGTATACAATATATACATGAATAAGCAAATCTCGAACATGGCTTGGTGTCATTATTAAGATACTTTGATTCAAATGAATCCTACAAATAATTAATTGCATATATATATATATAAAATTTACTTGTCTAGTTGTCAAGATAGTGAGTATATTAACCAAAGTATAAAGTATTATAGATCCATTACAGTTGATCATACCAATGGATTTCACACACCATTTTTCAATACCTGCCATCTCAGATGAACACAGTATATATATGAAACAAGTAAAAGTGTGTATAAATAAATAAATATATATATATATATATATACACACACACGCACACACACACACACACACACATATATATATATATATATATATATATATATAGAGAGAGAGAGAGAGAGAGAGAGAGATACATACATATATTCTAATTACTTGTGTATAATTCCCCATCCTATGTGTCATATGTTATTCTCCTGCATATAACTCACAGTAGTTTTCTTTAACCTAAAAGAAACGAAAACATGTGTCTTTGTCTGATGCATGGTTTTGCTTTTACTTTATATCAGAACAATAAACTATAACATTTTAGTGAATTATGATTTTTCATTTTAATCAATACTATCTTATTGTCCACTGTTATCCGATACCCGATCAATAGCACTTTCCTCCAATTGTAAACTTACATTTTTTTCATCATAATCAATTTCTTCTTGCTCTCTAAGATCTCTGATCCATCAAATGCATTTGTAGTGCATTTCATCAAACATTTTGAGCCACTATATCAGAATCAACACAGTCCCGGACTACAGCAGAGTCCCATACCACAGCAGACTCCTATAGCACAGCAGAGTCCCATACCTGGTCACAGTGAAGGCTTTTTAAAATTTCATCATAAATGATAAAGTCAGGGTTGTAATTAGCTAGGTATTCAGAATATAATTCTTTCAAGGGTTTTCTTAAAACCCTTCCTTAAAGGGTTTTGTTAACCCTCAAAAATGATAAATTTTGTGCTATGCTGTTTGCAAACTGTTTCTTACATCATCCAGAAGATGGCCATGGAAAGAATCCATTATAAGCATTGATTTTAGTTTTTGCAAAGTACTAGCATAATAATTCCAAACAACCAAATCCACTCCTGAACTGTATTATTACACTTTTGATGCTTTTCATTGACATATATATATAGATAATTACACTCATATATATATATATATATATATATATATATATATATATATATATACATACACATACAAGCACATACTTGTATACAATGAACATTTTCAGTTTCCTCCAAGCAAATATATATATTCTTTTACTTGTTTCAGTCATTTGACTGTGGTCATGCTGGGGGCATGACCTTAAAGAGTGTTAGTCAAAAAAACCACTCCAGGACTTATTCTTTGTAAGCCTGGTACTTATTCTATTGGTCGTTTTTGCCTAACTGCTAAGTTACAGGGACATAGACACACCAAGATTGGTTGTCAAGCAATGACAAGGAGACAAATACACACACACACCACTGTATGTCATCATGACCAAATGTATTTTAATATTGGTCCAGGCTAGCCAAAGGTTTGTGAATAGATTTGTTAGAAGTCATATCTACATGAATATGTATCTATTTATATATGTGTAAGTGTGTGTATATATACACACACATAATACACACACACACACACACACATATATATATATAAATCCCAAAAAACGAAGTACAAACACAAAAAAACAACAACGCGAGGATGTGGTACATGTAAAGTATTAGCAGACGCTCAGGAAAGGAAAGAAATTTTTTTATTACATTTTGAGCAAAGCTCTTCTTCAGACATATATATATCATCATCATCATCATCGTTTAACGTCCGCTTTCCATGCTAGCATGGGTTGGACGATTTGACTGAGGACTGGTGCAACCGGATGGCTACACCAGGCTCCAATCTAATTTGGCAGAGTTTCTACAGCTGGATGCCCTTCCTAACGCCAACCACTCAGAGAGTGTAGTGGGTGCTTTTACGTGTCACCCACACGAAAACAGCCACGCTCGAAATGGTGTCTTTTATGTGCCACCCGCACAAGAGCCAGTCCAGGGGCACTGGCAACGATCTCGCTCGAAAACCCTACAAGGCCAGTCAGGCGGTACTGGCAACGGTCACGCTCAGGATGGTACATCTTATGTGCCACCCACACAAGAGCCAGTCCAGGGGCCCTGACAACGATCTCACTTGGCTTGCCGGGTCTTCTCACGCACAGCACATTTCCAAAGGTCTCGGTCAGTAGTCATCGCCTCGGTGAGGCCCAATGTTCGAAGGTCTTGCCTCACCACCTCAGCCCAGGTCTTCCTGGGCCTACCTCTTCCACGGGTTCCTTCAACTGTTAGGGAGTGGCACTTTTTCACGATGTGTATATATATGTATGTGTGTGTGTGTGTAGATAACACATATACAGACATATATACACATTCATACATCAGTAAATATTCCAGTCTGTAATGATTCTATTTTTACCCTCTCTGTGGGAAGTTATTTCTCCCTATAGATGAGTAAATCACTTTTCTTTCTCCTCATCTTATTTTGACCCATTTCCTCTTGGCCTTCACCAAATCACTTCCACAAGTGCCAGCTATTACAATATCCGAGTCAAGCACTGTACAGTTGTATTTAATAATTAATGAGTTAATTACACAATCAAGAATAAAAATCCACTTTATTAGAAGTGGAGCTGGGAGTTTAGTACCATATAACATGCGACAGTGGGTATTCTCTAGTAAGGTGTGTCTGCAAATTGGCATTGCATCATATCTAAACCCATTTCATTCACTTTAACCACTGTTGCTTTTGAAACACCTAAACATTCCACATGTAGAAACATCAAGAGAAGGTTGACTTAAGAGTTGGTTTCTGTTATATTAAATCAATCATTAATATCAATCTGAAGTGACATTTGTCGTTGTTGTTGTGTAGCCCAAGGTTAGACTTAACCATACAAATCTTTGATCAAAAGTGTTTCAGCCATGATCATCTTGTCTTTGATTAATGTATAATGTATCTAGGACTACATTACCCTGGATATGTATGTGTTTTTATATTTTCAAGGATAGTAGCAAGTGATTTAGCTCTCCTTTTACCATATTTCTGTTGGAATACACTGTTTTTTTTCAATTATTTTTGAAATTAATGAAGAAATTAGTCATTATTAAACTGAGGTTTGAAGCATAAATTAACATGAAATTTTTATGGATGGTTTTAATTTAGATCACTTTAAAACAGGGAATTTGTATCGTAGAAACAGGAGCAATCTCAAGTGAGTTGGTATCAAAAGGGTTAAATCACACCCTACCACCATTGGATGATATAGTCTGGGATTTACAGTAATAAAAAAATGACTGGATGGTCATGGCTGGGATGCTTCTGAATGTAAGATCTGCTTAACCTGTTGAAATTCACTGCCTTTGTTTCAATTGATTTTGAAAATAATGAAGTATTTAGTAAAATAACTTCTTCCTTTATTAATTGGAACATAAATTGACATGAAATTTTTATGGAAGGTTTTAATTTAGAACATTTTAAAACAGGAAGTTTGTATCATAGAACCAAAGATGGCCTCATGCAGATTGTTTCAAGATTATGATCTGATAACAGGAATAAAATTTAACAAAGATTAATGCGTGGGCTTCCAATTCTGCACTTTTAACTAGAAGTATTTGTTGGCCAAAATTCATTCCTTGACCAATGATAAAGTTTAGTTATTTAGTATCTCATTTACTTTGAGCTTCCCTGGATTTTTATTTATTCTGCACTAAAGGAAGGAGCTGTGTCCATGGCTTTTGCTGGCCCCTTGAGACTGGTGAGGTTTAGTGATTATAATATTGTAACAAGGACTTGTGGTGGGTGAGAAGTTTTTTCAGTAGAAGTGATCAATTTATACGTGCAATAGGCAATTATTCACAGGGTAGTAGGAGTTTGTCCCTAGTTCTTCTACACCTTTACTGAACCTAAGTGCCATTTCAAATATTCCATAAAGTTGTCACATCTATTATTATTTATTCACTCTACTTCTTTATATCCCTCAGTTATTTCAAGTATGGGGGGGGGGGAAACCTAAATGTTTCAGTCATTTGACTGCGGCTATGCTGGAGCACCACCTTTAGTCGAACAAATTGATCCCAGGACTTTTTCATTGTAAGCCTAGTACTTATTCTATTGGTCACTTTTGCCGAACCGCTAAGTTACGGGGACGTAAACACACCAGCATCATGTCAAGCGATGGGGGTGGGATAAACACAGACAAACAAACATATACACACTCACACACACTTGCCCAAAGTGCTACGCAGAAGGACTGAACCCGGAACCATGTGATTGGTAAGCAAGCTACTTACCACATAGCCACTCCTGTGCCTGTATGTTCATATTCTACTTTTGATTAATTTAACTTTTGTGATTGTCTCCCTTAAATTTATTTTTTCTAGACCAGATTTAATCATTAAACAAATAAGATTCCTTTTTCTTCCTCATTAGGGATGTAAATTTAAATAATGTTGTTTCACTACATTAAATATATTGGCATATTAAATATGTTAGCACTACTTGCTTTCCTAGCAGATTTCCCTACACAAACTATAAAGCTAGTTGTTTATTATGTAAAAGTGAAATTTTTTAATAATTATACGGTTAAAATGTATAATTCTTCTTTTTTTCTCAGAATTTATTGAGAAAGTCATACAAACATAGGCACAATGGAATGAATCTAGGCCGCCGGCATTCCTTTATTTACTATTCATTTATCTTTGCGTTTATTTTAAACTATTTTATTTTCTTGTACAAGTAGTTCGCGAGGGGGCTAAGCTGATTATGCAATTATTGTACTTATGGTCAACCATAGTTTACATTGGCTGAGTAGGTTAGCCAACTGTTTAATCACCTTCCCGAGGACAAGAAATGTTCGTGTTACGTGGTGAGTTTTATGAAATTGGGGTTTGGAAGCCGCTCCACCAATCACTAGCGACGACGTGGAAACACTTACATTCATGTCGTGTGTATGTGTTATTACTCGCGCGCGCGCACACACACAGATATGCATACATTATGTGTGTGTGTGTGTGTACACACATATATATATATATATATATATGCAGACACAAACACTCATACGTAGACACGCATGTACATACTCATACTCTCACATGTATGTATATATGTGTGTGTATGTAATATGTATGTATTTATATATATATATATATATATATATATATATATATATATACATACATATATATATATATATACATACATATATACATATATATATATATATATATATATATATACATACATATATATATATATATACATACATATATACATATATATATATATATATATATATATATATATATATATATATATATATATATATACACGTACGTACTTATGTATATATGTATGTATAAACACTACCTTGACGTCCTTCAGCTATGCTATATCACTTCACTTTCCATTATTTCGTTGCAATCCACCACCGGCGATTTATTTAATGCACGTAACTTATATATACACGTACAGACACATATATTTATACACAAATACACTCGGTATCCCCCACCATTTATACATTAATAGAAATACTAATGTGTTGCTGATGTTATTACCTTGGACAAGCAATATCCATTGTTGAATTTTATCAAACGGGGGGAAAGTGTTTTATTCATAAACATATCGATTTTGATATCAGATCTTCAACATGTACCGAATGTAATCCATTATATATATATATATATATATATATATATATATATATATATATATATATATATATATATATATATATATATATATATATATATATAAGCATCCACACTCATGTACACACACACGTACACACTCATACATGCTTATACACTAATATGTATTCCTGTATACATATCTGCATGCATACATACTTTGTATATATTTATATACATATTTATACACGTATGTGTGTATATGTATGTGTCTGTGATTATTCATAAATTAATCCAAACATCTGCGCTCGTGCGCGTGCGCGCGCGTATTTGTATGTGTAAATTCCAAGTACTCGTGTAATTAGCGAATGTTTTCGAGGCTAAAATCCGATTCCAAAACCCTGGCGGAACAGCAATCTTATAATGTCTACATGTCACAACTTCTCTCTAACCTTTCTTCCATATTATTTTACTGATCAAAACATCAAAACAGGATAAAGAACGAGTAAATTGCAGTGGAAGGCTTCTTGTTAGCGCAAAGTGAGTAGAATATGTTAGGAACTTGGGAAAAGGTGTTCATATTTTCTCTGAGTCATTATATAGCTATGAGCAACGTCCGGAGGAAAAAGAAACACATAAAGTGATGAAAACAGGTTTCTTCTTAGGACAACATTGATAAATTTTGTGAAACAAGGAAGAAGGATATACTGTACTACTCACTGGTTAGACGTAAATATTACATGTAACTATGTGATTAGATTTAGAATTTGGATGTGTTTTTAAAAAGGCTAGAGGGAAATGGTCACACGTAAGCAGAAAATGCCAGATCGTAATTTGATACAGGAATACATCGGAATATAATGAAAGGAAGACTTAAAGGCCTAAAAGAATAAACACCTCAGCCAGAAGTTAAAATCAGTGAGAATCTACAGGCATACAAGAAAGAAACTGATCAAAAGAAAGAATCCGAAATGCCCAGCAATCAACAACTGCGTGCCTGACAATGTACTGTATGGCCCTCTGCTTGATGGAGATAGAGCATATTTAGGACCCAATGGGGGTTGCCTGATCAGGATTAATCAGGGGTTTCTTTACGACTCGAAGATACTCACTTAATTAGATTGAGCAAGTAGCAGAGAGTGTAGCTATCCTATATTGGGATGGATCTGAATTCCTGGTTATTTTAAAAAAGTTCAGCTTGGCAAAAGTTTAAGGCAAAGATATATTCTCCAGTTGTACTCAAATCACTGTAATCAGAGATCGCTAAAGGGAATATCCCACTGTAAATCAATATATTTATATACATACATATATACCTGTGAATGAGTGTGTAGTGTATGCCGAATTTATGGGAAGGTACAGTATATCGAAAATAATACAAATACGTTTTGGAATGTCACATTAGGTTGTATGAAATCCACTATCCCTTCGAAAATCCCCATTCCTGACGAAGGAATTCAATATATATAAATATTATATACATGTATGTGAGTACGTTTATATTATTTTTATTTTCCAATTTAAGTCAGTTTTTGATTTAATTCATTTATTTTGATCACAGAATTAAGTAAATTACGCTGTATAAAGTTGCCAAAGTGGAGAAGAAAATATTTGTGATCGAGGAGGGTCCGTCACACAGTCCAACATTAGCTCAGTTCTGTTGATTTTGGGTTTAATCAGACACGAATTAAGGCGTAGATGGACTTTGGGGTTTGCAGTTCAAGGAGCTTTCAGTGAATGTATGGAAATTTATTATAATGCTGAATTTAAAGTATAAGTACTTTAAATTATTAAATTAAAAAAAGGTGGTGGGGTTAGTTATATCTATACACACATATCTATCTATCTGTCTATATACGTACATATATATGGCTGTGCGCACACATGTGTATATGACTGAGTTAGGGGTGTTGAACTTAAGATTGTTAGATCGTAGTTTCGATTCTCGAAACGGGCGATGAAGTCTCCATCTTCAGAAAGCGACTATATTCCACTCATTTTGCTCCACTCAACCCCACTCGAATTAAGAATGAGTATCAGTGACAGCTGGGAGTTAACACTACGAAGGACCAGCATCCTGTTCAGGGGTGAGTCCTTGCACTCTCGATCGTCAAAGAAAAAAAAAAAAACCCTCTGTGACCTAGTCAACTTCCGACTTCATGATCCAGTAGACTCGGGGGGTAAGCTTGTATACTTGATGTAAGTAGATATTACAGCGAAAGGAAACATTAAACCAGAGTTTGTTGATCGGTGGGTAAAAGTTTGTGCTAGACAAACTTTTTTTTTTTAACAACTAATTCTCAAGAACAAAACGAATAAATTAAATTATTCAACTTTTTCTTTTTGAAAATATTAATGGGAGCTTCACAAATTTTATGGTGATCCTATTCCAGCTCTTAGATTCATGTATGATTGTATATTATATAAATTTATATACTCATGCATACATTTCCAAATTAATAATAGCCAAATCTCCGTCAAACTGTACCCTACTGGCTTAAAAGAGAGACGGTATTAGATAAATAATGTAGTAAAGGGTACACTGTATTTGAGAAGACTGGATAGTCATGGCTGGAATGCCTCAGCATATATCGGCTTGAGGTTAAACAACATTCATGATGGCACAACCACACAACGGAGTTTTTATATAGTCACTACAATTGCTAGAAATAGCAGCCAAATGTTCGATCGTCTTAAGTAAGGAAGTACACTGGATAATGTCTTCCTAGATACTCTCTCTCCTTTGTACATCTATCTATCCATACATACGTACATGCATACTCTCACACACTTACGTATGTGTGTGTATCTATCTATCTGTCTATATGTATGTATGTATGTATGTATGTATGTATGTATGTATGTATATATATATATATACATATATATATATATAGGATATGAGGGGTTTAGTTCACTTGTGATCTAAACGAATAGGTACGCTGAGTAAGTGCTATAGTTGCACGTCAGTTAGGTTCCAAGTTCACAGCTGTGACTGGATCTAGGGATATATATGGATCCGTATATATATATATATATATATATATATATATATATATATATATATATATATATACACATACATACACGAACGCACACACACGTTTTATTAGTTGGTTTTACTGAATGCATACCAACACGTCGCACAAGTATCACTCATTTCTCTCATTCCGATCAGTAAATTGAATGTGATTTTAATTAACAATATACGTTGGCCTAAATATTTTTTTACTGCTCCATGTGTTACTATCACATTATTGTCATTTAAAGTTAGGATCATAAGTTAAACGAACAGATATATAATCAAAGGTGCTCCATTCATGACTATATGCCGCCTTTCATTAATATAGTATCTAAGACAATTTTATAATGTTCCGCTTTTTTAAAAGGCACTAACAGTATGATTTAAGGGATATATGACTGCTATTTTTATCTAGTGCTGGAGCAGACATTGTCATGGGCAATCCAGTCATGACCATAGCGCCTATTTAAGGCATTATCCTATCTCACACACTTTTTAAAAGGCATTTACTGTGATTTTAGGGCTATGTGGCTATCTTAGGGCTCGGGCAGACATGGTCAAAAACGTTCCGGTCATTACCATACCGCCTTTTATTACTATAATGCATCCTGAAACAACATTACCCAATGTGTTCCACAGTTTTTTAACGGCATTAGTGTAGGTTCAAGACACACGGCTGCTGTTTTTAGCACCTTAAGCAACCATATATAGGTTCCCCCAACCACCGATAAGCATTAACACGATCTGTTTAGTACCACCTGATTAAGTAAATCCATGTTCAAACATCCCAGCCATGACCACCACCTTTTATTCAGTCTCTCAATATGATCGGAAGTGTCTTTTTAAGATGCTAGGGCATTGGTCCTCAATCGGATCCATTTGACCCTTATGGGGAGGGGGGTCTATATAAGATTTAGTTGCTAAAAATTATATGCACTAATCGGTTATACTTCTACAATACACAACATATTTTCAATTTTACCGTAAATTAATACACACGCACCACTACGGTGTATTTAAAAATAAAGTGAAATCTGTGAAATATCTTGGTATTTTCCGACTCGCCCTAAAAACTTAAGATGCATCTGCAGACAATAGACATGCCACCGTGACAATGGGTTCTTCTGGATCTCATTCTTTTCAATGTTGTCTCTGTGGAGGTAAAACATACATACAAAAACATACTATGCATACATGCATGTATGCACGCATACATACATACATACGAAGACACTGAACATAAGAAAGAAGGCTAACAGTGGAGGAACAGGTTTTAAGCATTAGTTTAGCACCTAAAAGACAGGGATAGACTTGACTTTTCGGATGTTTGTCCTTCATCCGAAGAAAATTACCGACGAATATAAAGGAGAATGAACGTGCAAAAGTGGTTGAAGGAAAGAGAAAAATAAAACGAGTGAGGATGTTAGGTGCCAGGTGGGAATGCGGTTTTATGGTTGTGTGCATGTGCGCGCATGAATGAATATATGTATGTAGGCGTACTCAGAATTTCGCTTTGCAACCACAAGATCCCGGTTCCATCTTAGCGCCTGGCACTTGGGCAAGATGTCATTTTCTGTAGCTTTGGATCGTATCATATCTCATGAGTGAAATAAATGGGCAGATGGAAAGTGTAAAAGAAGCCCGTAAGGTGGATTGTACCTGTAATTCAGCAGGTACAGCTTTGTCACACACTGTTTGACTCTTATTGTAACTGAAGGGTACATTAAAGATACGCGTCTGTGGAGTACTCAACCACTATATGTTAATTCAGAAGCAGACAATTCATTTCACATTGCTCCAGTCCTCTCAGCTGGCAAACATGAATAATCTTGCGACGAACCGGTGTCCCGTCCGCGAAATTTTTTCCCCACGTGAGTTCCGGACCCCAGTTATGAAGACATTTGCATACAGCCAATCAGAGCTCAACTACCAAACTAATTTATGAGCGCATAACAAGTGATGGTCGATAAGATAAGGTCACTTGGTTAAGGAATGACCATGCTTCTTTTCTCTTTTAAGAATGCTTGTTCTTTTTCTTGTTCCAACCATGGCTACCTCTGCGTAGTTATTTGTGTTGTTGTTTACTTTGTAAAACAGTAAGGGGAGAGGGTTGCTAGCACATCACCCTCTACCCACATTTTCCCATCCACATCTTTACCATACGGGGCCCTAACAAAATCCGATGAGAGGTATAGATGCAAATCTATCTAATTACTTGTCTCCTAAAATCAGGCATAACTCGGCAATCGGTCGACTTACAACATCGTTCTTCGTCTTGCGTTTACTTGGTAGAGTGTTTGTTAACTTGACAACAAGGTCAAGGCGAGCTCTGATTGGCTGTATGCAAATGAGTTCATTACTGAGGTCCGGAACTCTCGTGGGAAAAAAATTTCGCGTCCCGTCTAGGGGTAATATATAAACGTCATAGAATCCGGGAAACTAGCTTTAAGAGTCTATAGCTCGGGAAGGACAGTTCATCCTTTTTTATGTATGTATGTATGTATGTATTCATGTACCGTGGTGTCTAGTGTTATTAAAATTGTCGCGTCACCGAAGACTTGATCTTGCGATTGTCTTGTGTCACAATTACTGAAAAAAACGTGTTTAATATCATCCAGGCTCTACCTTTACTCTCCAGTGAGCAGACTCTCTACATGGCCTCTTGTCATTCTAACAAACGCCCTCAAATCTTCAAATTTTACATTGTCTGTTTGAAAACAAGGAAAAAAAAAGTAAGGTAAAATGTAACAGATGATGGTCAGCTCAGCCTGGTGTTAAATAAACACTAAAATATGATGAAGACATTTGTAAGTTAAATGTACCACCCATCAACGCAAAGGTTCATTGTTGATGCTTACGAAATAAGCTACCGGAAAACCAAATCCACATTTCGGGTCTTCACTTCACTTTCTTCATTAATGTGACGTCACAAGTCACTGGCTGAAACTCGGAAGGTGCTAATCATCTCTTAATGGTTATTTCTGAGTATGAAAGGTTAATCTAGGTGTAGGCATCCTACAAACTGAGAAATATCATAGCCCTTCCAACTCTTAGAAAATAGAAAATTATTTGTCTTTGCAACACCGCTGATTGGTATGTATGTTTTAAGCATCATTGATTATGATTCTGCAAATAAATAAATAAAGCAGACTCTCTTTCACACACACCTGGCTTTATTTTGAAAATTTTTTTTCAGATTTACGTTTCAAACATCAGAGATCGTAATTCTTAAATATATGCTAAACATAAATCTGACATTAAAAAAAGAAAGAAAAGAAAAACTTCGTAAATAAAATGCCGGAAAAGTGGAGGAAGTCCCGCCCCCGCTTTTTTTTTTTTTTTTGCAAAATCGTAATCTACGAGGCTTAAAATATATAAATCAAAAGGAATCACGATTTTTGACGCACTGGAAATTTCCGAGTCTATTCTTTAGGAATGCCCAAGAATAGAAAAAAAAATTTGATTAAATATGGCTATGAAAAAAAAAAGAAAAGAAAAACATTAAAAGTATAAAATATCGAATTATCAAGAAAAATATACCATAACTATCTGGGTATGATTAAACTACTTGCGATAGTGGGACCCAGGGGCCCTGGTTTCAGCCACTATTGTTCCCAGGTCTACTCTGGCCCGGAGTGGTAGCACCTGTAAAGGTCCCAGCTATGGGTAAACTAGCATCATCATCATCACCACCACCACCACCACCACCATCATCATCATCATCATCATCATCACTCCCACCGATGTCATTGTTACTACTATCACCTCCACTACCACCATCATCATCATCATCGTTTAGCGACTTGAGTCAACACCGAGCTCACGATCCCATTTCATTACGACACCACCGAAGTCTTGTACTTCATATTCCGAATTCCTTAGCGATATCATCTAGATAAGAGAGCAAGCGATTTTTTCTCACCAAACTGGCCAAGATCTTTAAAAAACAAATGATAGCACTATCTCATCTTTTGCTCTGAAACGATGCTCATTAAATCCTACTCTGTGTTATCAAACTGCTTATGAGTTGAGTGGTAAAGTTCTTTAAATTTCTTTTGTGTTGGTTGATTTTCCTTGATGTATTTTATACTTCACGTAGAAGTTAAGTATAACAAATATCTAATCTTTATAAAGACTTATCAGAAGCCATCATGCTTCAGACATATTTATATATATATAAAACCTCTTCCGCTAAAACTGGTGACCCAACTTAATAGTGGAGTATGAAAAGATGTACAGAAGCCGGTCGCATATCTTTTTATTTATTTATTTTTAGTTTAGGAAGGAAGACAAGTGCGCATGATCAGTTACAGGGTTTCCGAAACCAGGAGAGAGAGAGGAAAGTATCTTCAAACGGGAAGCCAGGCCCAAGTGTTTTTAACGAAGTGGATTCCTCTAAAGCAGTGGTTTCCAGACTTTTTCAGGCTGCCGCCCCCTTGACGCCCAGGCCATATTCCTAGCGCCCCCACCTCAACTAACCATCACTAACATAGACCCCTTTCTGAAGTAAATTGAAAGCAACTTTATTTGACAAAACTTAACCTAATGAACCCATTATTTTGTTGTTTTTACATCAATCGCTACCCCATTATCGCCCCACTTTTCTTCAACGCCCCCTTGGAACTTAACCCCCACCCCCACCCAGGGGGACAATACTGCCCACTTTGGGAACCACTGCTCTGAAGGAACTTGAAGTGTCAGGTGATGGTGTTAAACTGGGCGAAGAGTTTAAGTGTACCATCTAAGCAGGCTATGGTAAGATTTGAACTCGGAACGTAAAGACCTGGAACAAATACCTAAGTGAATCCAGTTGGACGGTTTTGAAGTTCCGCTAATTCACCGCTTTGGATTAGTTTTTTTATGTCGAACCCTGAAGGATGAAAGGCACTAGCGTAGCTAGGGTGGGGGTGGTTGGGGTGGTCCGTCCCGGGCGGCACTTTTGGTTTGCTGTAGTCAGTATGTATTTTTTCTAGGATCTGGGGCGGCACACACTCTAGCTACGCTAGTGATGAAAGGTAAGGTTGATTTCAGTGTGCAGAGAGCCAAATACTATGGACGAAATGGGGTGCTTTGGCGCAGCTGAGTGGGCATTCAGCCTGATTGGGCGACAGTACTTTTTGGCATTGGATGCAAATACACACACAAGTGCAGAAATATATACAAACAGACAGAAGGGGGGGGGGCGAGATTGCAATTTATTGATTGACATATAAACACTTTTCCTCTTCTACACATAAAGAAAAATATGCTCAGAAACATAAAAAAAGAGGAAGAGAGCAAGAGAAACATTAAAACGTCCGATGTCAAATAAGTTAGCTTCGAATCAGCGCCGCCAAATAAGCAGCGCCGAAACGGTATCATAAGCCTACTGCGGAATATTTTATCCAGTGCTCAAGCGATTCTGCCAATCCGCCAGCTGTTATGTTGAATCTTTTTTTTTTTTCATGTAAATAAGCAGTTCGATAAATTGAAATCTATAAAATAGGTATCAGATTGAAATAAAACACTGGGTTAGATATGGTTGACTAAAAGTAAATAAATAAAGAAAAACGTGAAGACGGTCGAGTCGTACCATGATGACAGGAACCGATAAGATACAAGGCTTATGAACGTGTTACTGCAAGCCGAATATAAGTTGCTGAAGCGTTTGCTTACATGTCGAAACAAAATGAACATCCGATGTTTATTTTAGCCTATCGTTTCTTAGACAATCATTTGTTATGAGAAAGTAACACATGGACTGAGGGGTTTATTTATCAATCATGAATATCAATGAAAAGCATCGGCTGACTATTGTTACAAGGCGACCAGCTTTAAGTTTTACAAAAGCCAGTGACTAGCAAGTGGCGATATATCATTGGTGAATCTATTTCCTCCTCCCTCTCCGTCTTTCTCTCTTAAGCCTTCTCTGACTTACAACTTCTTTTTCTCCAACACCGCCAACATCCTATCTATGCACAAATTTAAATCACGTTCACTCACATCTAATAAGTCTTTCTCATATTACAACGTTTGCGGTGGATTGGTAGGTTCGTTAGAGCATTGGACAAAACATCTTTAAGTATTTGTGTTCTGGCTCAGTACATTTTGAGTTCGAATCCCGCAGAGGTCAAACTTCGCCATTCATCTTTCCGTGGCCGATAAAGTAAAATACCAGCTAAATATAGAGGTTGATTTACTCATTTATCCGCCCCAATCACATTTCTGGCCTTGTACCTATAGAACCATACCGTAAATCCTCGAGTATAGTCCGCCCTTGAGTATAATACGCAGGGGATTTTTAGGGGGCTGTACCTCTGAAAAACCTAAACCTTGTGTATAATACACACCCGTTCTCTAACTTGAGTCAAGGAGGTCTATATAACGTCCTTGGTTTGTAAACATATATACGGTAACGTCCTTTATTATTATTGTATATATAACATAATGCAAACGTGTAGCTTTTTTGTGCACTTTGCAGAAAATAAAGAAATAACAGTAATACCATCAATGAAAAATAAATATTAAATAAATTGCCTTTACATATTTATCACTATTAGTTACAAGCCCGACATCACAAAATGCGTCTGAATAAACATTGCCGGATAGCAAATAGAGACTCGGACATTGCTTAGAAAATATTTTTCATTTTTAACTTCGTATATAGTTCGCACTAGGGATTTTGACCTTTAAATTTTGGGAAAAAAATGCGGATTATACTCGAGGATTTACAGTATTTCTATCGACGGTCTATTGTATCCAGTCTCTTCATTTCAACCTTTCTTTCTTCCCTTTACTCTCACATGTCGAACAAAATAATTTCAAAGTTTAGTTACGGTTCTTTACATTCTGAGATCAAATCCCACCGAAGTCAACTTTGCCATTCATCCTTCCAAGTTCGATAAAATTAAGCACCAGCCAAGCACTCGGGTCGATTTGTTCACCACTCCCTCCTTTTGTACCTATTGTTAGACGCATGTTGCTCTCAATCCTTCACCTTACTTAGTCTCTTTCTTTCAACCCCTTTACTCTCACTTTATGGGGTTGTCGAACAAAATACTTTACGTTCTGGGTTCAAATCTCACCAAAGTCAGCTTTGCCTGTCATCCTTCTAGGGTCAATATAAAAGCAGTAAGGCGACCTAAAACATCGTCGTGAATGGAATTACAATAGAGGACAAGACTTGTCTTTCAGTCCCTGACTTATTTATCTTTCCATCTCGCTTATACTCTCTCTCTCTCTCTCTCTCCACACTCCGCAGCCATTTCAACATTATCTTATGGTTTTAATCTTTCTTTTCTCTTTCTCGCATCTCTCCAATTCTGTTTTTATCAGATAGTACATCTCACTCTCACCTCCCTCTTTTTACTCTTCTTACTTTTCATCCTACTTCAGCTCTCTCAACAATCATTTTCTCTTACTCTCTCAATCTCATAATTTCTATACCTTCATTTCTCTTATTACACCTTATTCTTCTCTCAAACTTTTTTCGTCTCTTCCCTTTTTTTATCTCAGCTATTTCCATTTCTTCTTCACATACTTCTATGCTTTATTCTCGCCACCCCTCCTCCTATTCGTGTTTCTCTTCAATCTGTTTTTCACATTTCCCCTTTTCCAATAATCTTTCACATTTTGCCCGTCCTCTTGCTTCGTATTTTTCTCGCAACAGATTTCCGTCTTTCTCTATCATTTTTATTCTTCTTATATTCTTCTTTCTCACTCTCATTCTGTCATACGTTTTACGTTTCTCTTTTACTCTCTCGCTCTCTTATTCTTACACACACACACACACACAGAGTCATACTCTTTACGTCTCTCTCTCTCTCTTTCCCTCACTTACACTCATTCTCTTTCATACACTCCATTTCTTTGACTCTTACTGCCACTTCTTTATCAGTTCTCTTTTTTTTCTTTCTTTACCTTACATTTCCTTGCAAAACATTCCCCTTCATTCACTTTTCTCCTCTAACCTTTCCTCTTTCATATACATTTTTTCTTAGTTCAATATTTTCTTCCCTTCACCTCATTTCTTTCTCTCTCTCTCTCTCTCTGATTTCCTTTTTCTTTTTTGTCAATGTTTCTCTCAATTACTTTTTCATGAGAAAATATCAGAAGAATTTCCTATCTTTTTATTCATAATTTTCTCACGACTCTGATTTTCATCCCTCTCTTTCCCTCTCGTTACTCCATTTAATATCCTTCCCGCTTTCATTTTTAATCTTTCTCTTCCTCATGCTCATCCTTTCTCTTACAAATACAGGCTCAAAATCTTCGCTTAACCCGAGATTATTCACGAAATTATTTATTTGACAAAGAGAAAAAAAAAAAACTTCTAGGGAAACAGGTATCATAATGACCGATATAAATGTTGGCTTGTTTATTTCTACGGTCATGGTTTTCATTGAATAGAGAGAAGTGGAGAGAGAGGGTGAAAGAGAGCGACAGAGATTTAACACAAGAATTGTAGGATAAAGTGCCTTATAACTTCCTGAAAAAGGATCTGGTCTTTCTCATTCGCAAAATTAGTCCCCTTTAATTTTGCTCAGATTGCTTTTAGTTTTAGTGTATCGATGCAACTCTGAATTTTAATTATGACCAACCAATTACTTTATCTCGTAAATTAAAGAATCTGATTGAAGTTGGGAAATTTGGGTAATTTTAGCTTATCAACAGACTGCGTGGCATTAGCAGCTTGTTACCATGACAATCGCACGCTGCGTCGTGGTTCACTGTTGTCTGTTGATTTTTTCACACTTAGTATTTTTACATTTTTTTGGGACTCATTGACTCAGATAGCTGGATTTCACTAGGTTAATTCTATTCATAAAATTTTTAATTAGGAGTATTTCTTGAACCGTTAGCTTCACATTTCACCAATTTAACTGAAATTTAGCACACGTAACAGGAACTGAGAGGGATATCGTGGAACAGAGAAACTGTGGGTGATACAGATAATATGACATTATTTTTGAATTCTGCATGCAAAAAACATATAAGATACAGATATTCTTTTCCTTGGAACAAATTCTTTGTTGACCAGTGTTATTCTTATAATTTACAAATCCAAACATGAAAACGTTACTCAACTTTGGAGTTTTAGAGACAGACGCCCCCTTTTCACACACACACATGCACTTATATATTAAAGATGTACATAAATACATGGCAGGTATACATAATACTGAAGCGCGCATAAAGTAAACACATGCAGACAAATATATTAATATAACGATTTTTTTTTAATTATAAAGGGTATTTCTGTTTATTTAGAACCTACAATGAACAGGTTAGACACTAAACTATAAATTTCACAGGGTACAACCTTAAAGTTGACACCGCTCCGCTAAACGCAGAAAATTGCTGTCTCGCCTTTGGCTAAAAATACCGTTTTTTCGATTTTTAAACCTCCGTAACTTTTTTCTCCAATTTTTTTCTGCACAACATCATACCTTCAAAGCAATGACACTGGAAGGCTACATTATTATAGCCGATTTTCAGATTTTTTACTTCCTTTTAAAATATGCATATTTTGCAAATGAAAAAAAAAAAAACTAGATCCCTAAAATATACACAAATTTTAATAAAATTCTACAGAGATAAGTCTTTAATGGAGTAGATTGCTATTATGCTAAGATTTAGAAAAATAACATATCTATATGTTTAATTTTAAGGTAATAAATAATTTCTTTTGAAAATTAATATTACTCTTATTACCAAGAAATTCTATAAAATTTCAATTATAATTATTGTTTGCCATATTTCCTGATATTACCCGTTGTGACAAACGAACCCTTCCAAAGATACTCATTACAGGGCCGGTCCCAGGAATTTTTCGAAGGGAGGGCACAAGGTCAGAAAGGAATACAATTTCAGGAGAAAAGGCATAATAACATTATTTAGAAGGGCGCATTTCTTTTCTTGGGGGGGGGGGCACATGCCCCTCATCCCCTACCCCTGCATTATATGATGGCTAACATTGCTTACTGCTTATGAGAGCCCATCGAAGGTGATGACAGCGTCGATCCATGACATTCGTCCTCCCGTACACTGTTTTTCTTGAGAGCGGACGTGGTTGACAGGACCAATTCGAGATAGGCAGATCCTGTGGCACTGGGGGGCACTGAAAGTGACCCCGAACAACAGCCACAGGGAATGATGACGATGTCTCCGCCTCTCTGAGGCTTGCTTCCAGTCTCAATCTCACTGAAGAAGGCCATCTTTGGGAATAGGTTACCTGGCAACCGAATCAGCAATTTCGGGGAAGGTAGTAAGTTGCTTACATCGACTCCTGTGTTCAGCTGGCACTTATTTTATCAACCCCGAAAAGATGAAAAACAAAGTCGACCTTGGTGGAATTTGAACTCAGAATGTTATTTGGCGGAAGCAATGCCGCTAGGCATGTAACGATTCTGCTTGCTTGCCACTGTAATAATTATAATAATAATCCTTTCTACTGAAAGCACAAGGCCTGAAATTTGGGGGAAGGGGACTGGTCAATTACATCGATCCCAGTGTTTCACTGGTACTAAATTTATCGACCTCAAAAGAATGAAAGGCAAAGTCAACCTCGGCGGAATTTGTACTCAGAAAATAGCGGCAGACGAGATACCGCTAAATGTGTCGCCCGGCGTGCTAGCGATTCTGCTTTACTAGTACTTTATTTTACCAACTCCAAGAGGATGAGAGGCAACACATTTCCACTGACTTCATTTATCTTCAAACTTAGAATATTCATAATTATTAACGAGATCGATTTGCGTTTACTTTATCTTCCAAACTTAATATATTCAGGTTTAATTGTTATTTTGACTTATATTCAGAATTCTATAATATCGATTTACCTTCATTAATTTTCAGGTTTTCACTCATGCTTCATTTAAGTTTCCTGATAACAAAGGGTTTCTAGCATTGGTACAAAGCTACGTAGTTTTAGGGACACACAATTTAGACCCTACTTTTTGATTCGTATCTTTTATCTTTTACTTGTTTCAGTCATGAGACTGTGACCATGCTGGGGTACCGCCTTGGAGAGTCTTTAGTCGAATGAATCAACCCCAGTACTTACTTTTTAAGCCTGCCACTTATTCCATCAGTCTCTTTTGCAGAATCGCTAAGTTACGGGGACGTAAACACACCAGCACCGGTTGTCAAGTGGTGATGGGGGTAACAGACATACATATATATATATATAGATGAGCTTCTTTCAGTTTCCGCCGACCAAATCCACTTTGGTCGGCCTGAAGCTGTAGCAAAAGACATTTGCCCAAGGTGCCACGTAGTGGGACTGAACCCGGAACCACGTGGTTGGGAAGCAAGCTTCTTACCACACAGTCACTCCTGCGCCAATTTATTATTTAATATTATTAAAATTTTTGTTTGTTTCTAATTTAGTCACAAGGCCAGCAATTCTTAAAAAGAAAGGTTAGTCTATTCTACTGGCTACAGCACTTGGCTGGTACTTCATTTTATCAACCTCGAAAAAAACAAAAAAAAAATGAAACAAAGTTGACCTTAGTAAGATTTGAACGAAAAGAACCAATATGGATATTGCAAAGGGTTTTCCCAACACTAACGATTCTGCCAGCTCGCCACCTTTTAATTTGGTAACATTGATTTTTACAAATAGTACATATGCACTAGCGTATCTGGGGGAGGGGCAGTAGGGGCAGCATTTTTGGGTCTGCTGTAGTCAATGTGTTTTTTGTGTTAAGGCGGCGAGCTGGCAGAAACGTTAGCACGTCAGGCGAAATGCTTAGCAGTATTTCGTCTGTCTTTACGTTCTGAGTTCAAATTCCGCCGATGTCGACATTGCTTTCATCCTTTCGGGGTCGATAAATTAAGTACCAGCTGCATACTGGGGTCAATCTAATCGACTAGCCCCTCCCTCAAAATTTCGGGCCTTGTGCTTAGAGTAGAAAAGAATATGTGTTTTTTGTGGGGTCAGGGGGCGGCACACATTCTAGCTACACTAGTGTATATCTGCCCCCTTTGTAGGGGTGAACCTATTGACTAAATCAATCCTAGTATTTTACTGGTACTCACTTTACCGACCCAGAAACATGAAAAGCCTAATTCAGTGGCAGGTGAATTTGAGCACAGGACATGTAGACAAGGAAGTAAATACTGGAAAGTATTTAATCTGGTACCACACCACTATGTGAAGACACGTGACCTAGTGATAACGGTGTTAGACTCACGACTACAACATCATGGTTTCGATTCCCGCAAAACACTTCATTTAACGTTTCTCCAGTTCATTCAGGTGAAAATGACTAACCTGGACACAGACTGGTGTCCCGTTCAGAGAGAATGTTGTGATTTTGGTCATGAGGACATTTTTTTTCAGAATCGGAATCTCCATAGCCTAAAACGTGGGATTCCGTACAAAAAAAAAAAAAATAAGGGGGGGGGGGTTCAGATTACATATAGTCCGTCTCCGCCTTACATATTAGTTCCATTTCTTTTTTTTCCTACAAAAACGAAACTCTATAGTATGTTATACAATTAGTAAAAGCTTATTGTTTTCCTACCTTATTTCTTATAAATAATCCTTTCTGCTATAGGCACAAAGTCTGAAATTTGGGGTAGGTGGATAGTCGATTACATCGACCCCAGTACTCAACTGGTACTTAATTTATCGACACCGAGAGGATGAAAGGCAAAGTCAACCTCGACGGAATTTGAAATCAGAACGTACAGACAGAGAAATGCCGCTAAGCATTTTGCCCAGCATGCTAACGATTCTGCCAGCTCACCGCCTTATCTTAATATACAAAACAAGAGTTTTGTATATTAAGGGTTAGGGTTACGCCGAAAACGGGTGGTGTGCGTATTTCTTACCTCCGTAATGTCCATGTGATTCCATCGCTCTAATGAGCAGATACTCATCGGAATTCCAACAAGTGTTTACTTTTATCTTACTGCTTATATCCTTGTTTTGGCGAAGGTAAAGAATACGCACACCCAGTGTTTAGGGTAACACCGAAAACGGGTGGTGTGCGTATTCTTTACCTCCGCCCAAAATGCTTAGCAGCGTTTCGTTCGTCCTTATGTTCTGAGTTCAAATTACGTTGAGGTCGACTTTGCACAAAATAAGTATCAGTTGAAAACTGGAGTCGATGTAATCGACTACACCGCTTACCTTAAAATTTTAGGCCGTGCACCTATAGTGGAAAGATTATTATTATTATTATTATTATTGCAGAGGTTCGGAATAGCTATTATAATCTCACGGGGAAATAATTGGACACGAAATTGAGTGGCAAAATGTAAAAACTAGGGGAAAAAATACGGTAAACTTTTACCATTACACTTGTCTCAGGAGACGGGTGTAATCGCTGATCGGCGGACTTTCAGAATCTTTTTTATTGCCTTCACAGTGTTTACCGTTTTACAAAATTGAATTAGAAAACTGGACAAAACGGAGAACAAAATTGAAAAAATTATAAAGAAAAAAAACACAAAACAAAACAATTCATCACCTTGGGTTGAAAAGTTGGGGGCGCTGGGAAACCTCTCTAATGGCTATTGAGGCACGCCAGCACGTTTGCAGCGTTGCCGCGAGTGATGGCGAGGTTGATGCGCTGGAACGGCCAAGCGCCCTCAAGAGCCTCATCAGTTACCTCTACAAGGCGAGTTGCCAGTGAAGACAGGAATCTCGCAGTTAGTGGTCCGACCCCACCAAACGTCTCGAACGCCACAGGATGAAAAATGTAGTTGGCCGACAGATCGCGGTATTTCAGGATTTTGTTCCGCTCGTAGAGTAGAATTCCGCCGAGAAATCAATCCCAGTTATAAATTAAAATTAAATTTGATCGGTGTATTCTTAATTATGTACCTAACTTAGATTGCATCCGCCATTGCAGAAGAAAACAAATTACTTTTTAGAATTTCAAAGTAAATTTTGAATATTAACGTATCAGAGTTTACAAATTGGTGACGCGAAAATTGAAACAGAATTGCGAGATAAGAGTGTCAATTTGTTGAGAACGTATCGTCGAAACTCTGACTCAACACCAACAGTAACTAAGATGCACATTAAACGGTGCATTCTTAATTATGTACGGTTGTAAAATTTTATCCACCTTTGGCGCAGACAGTCCAATTTCGTTACTTCGAAAAACATTTCGTAAATTTAATTCGTCTATTTCATTTTTATATGCCTATATATTTATCTATCTACTACACAATTCATTGTCCACTTATTTATTTCAAATATATCTAAATTTTAAAACTTAAAATTCATCTCTCAATCTTGACTTAGCAATTTTTCTTCGATGTTTTGAAAAAAAGAAACATACAAATGGCCATATTTCAGTGATTGGTAAACAAAACAATTCTAACGTTCACTTAAAAAGAAATCTGAAAGAATGATCGTTATTTCTAAATATTTCTAAATTATTTATACCACAGCTATTAACCTTGCGAACCCGTTTGTTCAGTAACTTCTAAATTAAAAAAGAAATAACCAAAGTAGCTCAAATCTTCAAATCGTTAACGGTTGTTACCCACGCTATGGTCTAAAAGTTTCCAGACTTCACTAGTATTTAAACTATTTAGAACATCAATTCTATTCGCAATTAAAAACAATAACAACTAAAAATACAAATCATACAATACAACAGAAGAACTAAATGTAAGTTTATTATTATTTGCGAATTTTCTGTAAATATAAAGTAAAGCTTATTGCTTGCGTTTATGACTAACAACTTAACTGATACTAATCAGCTTCATTATTTGTTAAGGCCAAGTCATCCTTGACCAAACGGACTTATTTATAGTCAAAGTAATTCCAGCCTTAACCACCACTTCTTGAATTTTGGCACAGCTTGTTTATAATCCTTTTTAATGGGTTATAAGATTGGAAGATTTGATTATTATTTCTAGTTGGTCGGACGCAAACAGTCGATTGCTTTAGGGACTCGTTTTCGTCAATTGTCAAGTTCTAAAGGGATTTACACACAGTTGTTTATGTGTGTGTGTGGGGGATCTTTCTGATTTGGCGGACACCACTTGTTTTCTTAACGAAACACTTTCAAACTTGGGACACTGGTACATGTATACACACACACGTATGTAAACATAGATTGGATGGTCATTATCCAGCACAATATCTCCACATTTGTTACTGCCCTTTGTTAACTCCATGAGATTTCACCTCTTGAGATCCACCTTCTCGTCTAGGAACACTCCATCCTTCTCTCTTGCTCACTATTTGTGATTCCTTTATACTCACTTTTCCTCTCAGTCCTTTTATGCTCCATCATTCATGTACACTAACATTACACATCCAGTAGAACAGGCTTGCTTCATTTCTTTACAACTCTCACATATCCTCTACGTCAAATCCTCTGTGTTTTCACTGCAATACAAACTTGTATATCATATACAAAAGTTATACAATCTGTCCTTCATATGAAGGGAGGATTTCTATGTTGAAAACAACTCCCTGAACCTTTTCTGAACCATTCATACTTTGACCACCCATCTCTATTGCCTATATAACTGAAGCTATCAATTACTTTTAGGGAGCTTTCTAAGAATTTATTTATTTATGTACTCCAATGCTTCTATTACGGACCAGGTCCTTTTTCTCTGTCGGCCTGCCTGTGATCCCCACTGCATCTCTTGTATATATCCATAGTTTACAATGGATACATCTTACCCACTCCTTTTCAATATATTGAGCATAACCACTTCCTAAATGGTATAGCTTTGCTAGATTTATCACCGACTACTTGGTTTACATGTGAGGTTGGTTGGTTCCCTGAAGTTGGTGTGGCATAGGGTTAATTCATTTACATCATAGAATTCCCAAAACATTGATCCCTCTTCATTCCTTCCACTTGTTTTGTAGCCTCTATGAACTTCAGGGTATCCATCATGGTGATTCTCAACATATCCATTAAACCCACCAGCTGTGATAACAAAGTCACTGTCATGCATTATCAAGGTTGTCTGTCCGAGGACCTCATAAAAACTGCATTTTCTCATCTGTCAATCCTCATTGGACTGCTTATTCAGTGCAAACCATAGTTACCATGTTATCTAAGATAAGTTTAAACTTAATGAACCTGTCACATACTCTATCTCAATAATTTTATCTATCCCTTTCTTTTCGAACAATATACTTATTCTACCAATCCAGTTCCGTTACCCACCCAGAAATACTTGTATCTGTGATGGGTGTGGCCAGGGCTCTGTGGTTCAGAAGTTTGCTTCCCAGCCACCTGGTTTCAGGTTCACTCCCACTGCATGCAGTGAGACTGAATGAGAAAGTGTCTTCTACTATAACTCCAGGTCAATAAAAGCCTTGGGAGTGGCTTTGGTAGATTGAAACTGAAAGAAACCTGTTGTAACAGTGTGTGTGTGTGTATATATATAGTCTGGTCTTCGAAACGTCTAGATAGAATAGAGACAGCTGATGAAGGGATATTCCAAGGGGCTTTCCGTTTTCCTATGTGTTCGTTCCGTTGTCTGTAGTTTATTGTTCTAACGTCCTGTACCCTGATATGCATGTATATACACATGTAGATGTAAGTATGTACATATATGTGTGTATACATGTATATATATTCTTTGTATTATATATATATATATATATATATAACATATATACATGTATAAATGTTTGTTTTATGTCATATTATATGTATAAAAACGATTAAACATTAAAGTGAAAGATTACTCAATACTGTTTAGTAGAGTACGTTTTATCCAAAGAAATGGTTGATAGTGACTTCAATATTTTGACTTGCTCATCGTGTGTGTGTGTATGCATGGATGGATGTCTGTGTGTGTGTGTGTGTGTTTGTGTCTACTTGTCTTCAAAACATCTGATAGCTATAAGCAAGCATCAATGTCATACAAACAGTGCCATATGTTTCTACTCTTCCATGGAAACTCATCCAGCCATGAGGAAATATTACCTTGTTTGGAAACAGGTGAGTGTTGATGTCAGAGGGGGACATCTGGCTGTTGTATCTCATTGACACTGTTATGTCCTTCTTTGAACTAACTGTATTTGCCACTTTATAACATGGACTTAAAATAATACAAATATTAATCAAAAACTAACAATATCTCTTCTCAATGACTTCTACAACTGTCTTCACAAAACACCTGCACACACCTCACTGTCCTTCACTGACAGTGCACATGAACCTTTATACAGTTTAGGACAGTTGACTTGCTATCCCACAGGGGTATCAGGATTTCACCACAACACTGGCTATAGAAAATCTGCTGCAATGAATTCCATCTGAGCCATACAAGCATGTAAAAGTGGAAGTTAAAATGATGATGATGAAGAAGAGGAGAAGGAGGGTGGTGATAGTGGTGATGTGCTTGTACATGGCTGGCTTTTCCACTGTTTCAGTCAGTCAAATTGCACTCACATCAAGCATAGCTACCAGGTTATATGTTTGATATTTCTTTTGCTGTCTCTATTCTAGATGCTTTTTCTAAAAATAATGAAAGAAAATTCTGTAAACAGTAATTTGGGCAGGATTGATTTTGAAATACTATCTGTAAGCATTCATGCATGTCTACAAACAATACACACACACACACACATTCATATATGTGTGTGTATATATATATGTGTATGTGTATATATATATATGTGTGTGTGTGTATATATATGTTTCATCATCATCGTTTAACGTCCGCTTTCCATGCTAGCATGGGTTGGATGATTTGACTGAGGACTGGCAAGCCAGAAGGCTGCACCAGGCTCCAATCTGATCTGGCAGAGTTTCTACAGCTGGATGCCCTTCCTAATGTCAAAGTCCTTCCTAATGCTAAAATGTTTGTATATATATATATATATATGTGTGTGTGTGTGTATGTATATATATATATGTGTGTGTAAGTGTGTGTATATATATATATATATATATATACACACACACATATACTTGCATATATACACGTGTAATATACGTACACGTGTATACAAATTTATTTATTTATTTATGTATGTATTTATCTTATTTACTTATCTATTTCATTATCAACAGCTGTTTGTGTACTCTCAAGTTTAAGACCTTTTGAAAGGTTTATAGTGACAAATAATTGCAGTATGTAGTATACATATTATATATTAAGATCTAATTATTGATTTGAAAAGTATAAGTGTAATAGATAAAGTAATGATAGTCTGAATAGAGCAGGAGGTTCCTATCTAGGTTTAGATTTTTCATTGCATAAATATGACCAAAATCTTTATGAATTTCTTTTCTGTTTTGTTGTTAGTTATCCATATTTAGAGCAACACCAAACTATTAACATCTTTTGAAGTCACACTGGTACTGATGAGGATTTCAGCAGTCTGGTGAATGTGGTAATCCTTTGGAATTCGGAATCATAAAAAAAAAAATGACTATCCCTTGGTATAGAGTAAAGTGCTTGAGTGTGTGTGTGTGTGTGTGTTGACTTTAAGTGCAGGTATGAACAGATTTTGTATATGTAACCAGGATTTTGAGGGCCAAAGAAGTGTATTATATTTGTCCTTTTTGTGAAAGATTTCTTATTCATCTAAAGATCTGTGTCTGGCCTTCACAAACTTTTCTACATATCGAACATGGCCATTTCCTGGATAACAGCAGAAACAAGATTCTTCTTTCTTTTAACTTAAACCTTTGTCTTTACTGAATTTACAACCAACTATTAAGATATTAGGTGACTGGTTTTGGTTTCCTGAAATTGATGTTCCAAATAGAACTCTAAGAGCTTTAACCCTTCTTCATTTCTTCTATTATCTTCATAACCTCCATGTACATCAAAGTTTCCATCATGGTGTTTCTCAACATGTCTGTGAAAGTCACCAGCTATAATAACAAAGTCATTGTCATGTGTTATCAAGATTATCTGGAAGAGGGCCTCATAAAAACAGTGCTTTTTCTCATCTGCCAGTCTTGCATATTCAGAGATCACTGTTGCTATCATGTTGCTGATGATGTGTTTAAACTTAATTAGTCTGTCACATCCTCAAACAGTTTCAGTTATTTTATCCATTTTCTGTAAAGGCTTTCTAATTTATCTAAAGATCTATGTCTGGTCTTCACAAACCTCTCTTATTTATATGCTGAAGAAGAATGTTGTGTTGAGTGTGGCTGCTTGTGTAGATCAGTTTTTTCTCAATCGTTTTTAACTTTGTGGTGCACTAGGGACCAATCAAAAAATCTGGTACATTTTGGAAAGCACAAATCAATAACTATGTTTTACAGTTAAAATATGGAAAATAGTAAGATAAATGTATGAAAAACCTTTGAGCAATGCGAGAAGTTAATGAAAGCACATAAGATAATGTCATTGAATGAGAACAAAGTTATTGTCTTAACCTTACATACAATGTTAACGATCAGCGTGTTGTGCCAATATGTTATGGTCAAGCTATCATGAATTTGTTTGTGTGTAACTGTGATTGGCTGAGATAAGTAGTGTCAGCAGCAGCAGGTGATATGGTGTGACAACAACAACAGCAGTAGGTAACATAGCATGACAAATTAGTGTGGATGTGTAATGGGGTACTGGGAAAGGCCAATGAGCAATAGATTGACTTTAAGGTGAAAATAGCAGGTAACAAAAATATATTGAAAACTATTGATTATCTTGTCTTATTAATGATACTGAGTATAAGACACTCAGACATTTTCCAGATACTCAAGCTTTATATTTATAAATTTAAAGATTGTTGTATACCTAGATACCCACTGCAATACAGTGTTTCAGAACCTTTAATGTGAACTATCTTCATGTGTTCTGTAATTGTGTTTAGCAAGTCTATATTTGTCAGTTCATTGTGTCATATATTATGTTACTTTATAAAAGCCAAGCCACAATCAAGACTCACAAGCAAGTATGACTTAAGTAACCTGTATTATGCTTTTGCTAATGGTTTTAAGTGTCTGTGTTTTCATAAGTAGACATAAGACACCCTCTTGACTTTCCTAACCTTTAACCCAGCAGCACATCCAGGATGTGAAGTGAGAAAGAGAGAGAGCTGCTTTAGCACTTCAGCTGGTATTCATTTCAGCTGAATATACTGAAGCAACATGAAACAAAAGTGCCTTGTTCAAGGACGGTGTACTGCTCAGTACAGGAATTGAACCCATGTTGTTATGATTATCAGCCCAAACACCATAACCACTTGACCATATGTCTTCACATGTTAATCTACACAAACTCTCTATGATTTCATGATTTGATTAATCAGATAAGGGAGATAAGTGTCCACCACCATTTGAAGGATCTTCAGATTAGTAAGAAGGAAGAAGATTATTTTTAGACTTTGGATCTTGTTAAAATGTTTGCAACAGAGTGAGACATGGTAAAGGTATCAAATGTCCGGGTTTTGATATTAGGACAAGCGACAATAATCACAGATATGTCCATGATTGAAAAAAAAAAAAAAAAAGGTGGGAAAATCACTTCTAAAGTATCTTTGATCAAAAGTCTAAACAGCAACTTTATATAAGATTTTCTTTTTCTCTCTTTATACATAGGTTGTGATGTTAAACCTGTCACCCTGTATTATGGGTGACCAAGTCACACTGTTTTAATATACTTGACCTTGACCGCCTGACTGGCCTTCGTGCGGGTGACACGTAAAAGCACCCCCTACACTCTCAGAGTGGTTGGCGTTAGGAAGGGCATCCAGCTGTAGAAACTGCCAAATCAGATTGGAGCCTGGTGTAGCCATCCGGTTTCACCAGTCCTCAGTCAAATCGTCCAACCCATGCTAGCATGGAAAGCGGACGTTAAACGATGATGATGATGATGATGACCTGGCTTTCTGTCAGTTTCACCTATGAGTGTTCCTGTTGATGCAATCAACAGAACAGCCTGCTCATCAAATGAACGCACAAGTGGCTGAGCACTCCACTGATACATATCTTTAATGTAGTTCTGTGGGGGATTCACTGTGATACAGAAAGTGACAAAGTAGGCCCCTTTGAATTATAGGTACAACTCACTTTTGCTAGCTGAGTGGACTGAAACAATGTGAAATAAAGTGTCTTGCTCAAGGACACACTGCATCACCAGGAATCAAACTTGTAACCTTAAGATTGTGAGCTGAATACCCTAACCACTAAGCCATACTCCTCCATTTTAATGTACTTATGTCCTCTGTATAATCATTTTTTTAAACTGTATTAATCTACCAGAGTCTTCTACATACACAAGGTGATTGTGTTGTGGTCTTCAATGTAGAAACCACATGGCTGTGTCATTTTTGTTCTCATACATACTCCACTCCTCTACATTTGATGGATCACTGTATTGTATTAATGTACCATTGCCATATCATAGTATTAACCTCATTATTCAGTTTATAATCCATGCACACTGCAATTTCCATTAATCTCAGCTTAGAGGCAAAAGTATAAATTCACTAACCAAAATAACTTACATATTAACTTCCTAAATAAGAAGCAAACAAGGAAGATTCTATGTAACATCCAACCAGATAGAAACAATAGTTAAATTTCTCTCAAACCACACATTACCTTCTTAAATTATGGAAGGATATATTGGATAATGTAATCCAACATGCACTATGAATGTTAAGAAAAACATGGAGTAGTGTCTTATGGAACATACACATTTTTCATCATAGATCTGTTTAGGGCTGCGGAGTCGGAAACAGTTAAGGGGGAGTCGAAGTTGGAGTCAGTATAGTATTACCAACTCACAGTATCTTTATTCTTTAATATAAACCAGTTATAACATATAGGCCTACTCAAAGTACAAGTGTATGCATATGCTTTATGAGATCATAATTACTTAATTACATAAAGAGGAGTTGGAGTCGGAGGTGCCAATGGTGGAGGAGGAGAAGGAGTCGAAGTTTTTTGTTTCGACTCCACAGCCCTGGATTTGCTGGATCAGAGCTGACTCAGGTCTAAACAACAACTTTATACAAGATTTTTTTTGTTGTTTTTGTTTTATATCTATTGCTTCATGGCTACAATTGGTTAGATGATTCTTACCGAGTTTTCAACATAAATTATAGGAATTTAAAACAAGAGTTTAAAAAAATCTCAGTATTCTTTTTATTGTTAATCATATCATTTTACCTCCTTTCATTAACCAGTGCTCATAGCTTTTCATGCTTTCAAAACTGGGAGACAGCCATAAATGAGTGATGTTACTGAATGATTAAAGTTTGGTTTCATTTGTTGAGTTCCTCTGTTTAAATTTGCACTAATTGAAGTAATCATCATTTTAGTTCTTAGGTATCTCTCTTCTATAAGATATAGTAACCTTCACATCAGCTTACAACTATATATTCCATCATCTGTGATTGTCTCCAGATCCACTCACAATTTCAAAATTCATTTGTTGAAGTAAAGATAGCACTCCCTCAATCGAAACTTACTTTTATAAAGAAAAAAATTGGCAAATTTTATATTCTACATGTATTGAATACTTTGCCAGTAATGTTTGAAAGTCTTTTTGTATAAATATATATAAAAACCACACATTTGTGTGTGTGTGTGTGTACTACATGATATAGTTTTAATATATATTTGTCACATATATTATAGGTGTGCATGTTTGTGCGCCATTACATTAAAAATGTCCTATTGCTATATTTCCAGATCACTCACCATGCACCACAATATCAGTTCTACTGATGCCTTACTCAGTAGAGTTTCACAACAACTCAATGAAAACAGAAAGTCTACCAAGAGCAATGATGATCTGCAGGTATTTGCTTTAACTCTTTTGATACCAATCCACCCATGACTATCCTCTGGTTCTTGCTTTAAAGTGATTTGAATTAAAATCTTCCATTGAAATTTCATGTTAGTTTATGTTTCAATTACAGGATTAGTAATGACAAAGTTATTTTACTAAATTCTTCATTATTTTCAAAATTAATTGAAACAAAGGTAATGTATTTCAACAGAAGTATGTTATCAAAAGGGTTAAGTAGACCTTATGGGCAAAAGCATCTCAGCCATGACCATCCATCATTTTTTATTTAATAACAGTAAATTCTTGACGATATCATCCAGTGATGGTAGGGTGGGATTTAACCATTTTGATACTAATACACCTGAGACCACCCCTAGTTCTATGTTACACATACCGTGTTTTAAAGTGATCTAACTTAAAACTTTCCATCAAAATTTCATTAATTCACATTCCAAATACTAGATTAACCCATAAAGCACTGGCACTTGCACTTACATAGCATGGACTACTGAGCATATTTTATGAAAATGAGACTACCATGCACACATAAAAAACAAAAAATAGTTAAAATATCTTAGTATATAATGGTGGCAAGTTTTACATAATCTGAAAAGTCATTAGTTGAACTATTAGGTCTCTTGTATTGTGGTGGGTATCAGAGTATTTGAGTGAAATCACACCCCAACAAATGTCCATAAATTAAATGCATCTATTTGGGCCACAATCATGGCTTGTCGACCTGTGCCTGACGTTGTGTTTTATGTGTTAATAAAGACAAAATTGTTTTACTAAACTCTTAATTATCAAAAAAATTAATTGAAATAATGGCAGTGTAATTTAATCAAAATATGACAAAAAGGTTGAAAATATTGGTCCTATTTAACTAGGGTCCTTGTTTGTTAAAAGGATTATATTTTTGGAAAGAATGGTTTTAACTGATTAAGTTGCTTTCTTGTGGTTATATTCATTTACAAAACCCAAGAAATTTTCACAGATTCTGTAGAAATAATAATTATTAAATTTCACTGTAATTATACTATCATAACTAGAGGAGAAATTTCAACTACCAGAACTAGAGAAGAAATTTCAGGTATAGAAGCAAGGTCTGGGATCAAAGGGCCTTCAAGTTAACAAAGAAAAAAAAACCAAAGTATTGATATGTAGGAAAACAGACAAATTGCAGATACCTTCAGGGAGATGGCCCTGCTCAATATGTAGAAAAGGTGTTGGGAGAAACTCCATAAGGTGTACCCAGTGCAAGCTATGGACACAAAAGGTGCAGTGGTATCACTGGACGACTAAGAGAAAGTAGTTTTTAAGTGTGGCAGATGTACAGGTACATTAAACACCAGGAACATATGAAAAATAGACTCCTTCCTATGTCAGGTAGGATCCCTAGAAATAGTAGACAGCTTCCATTACTTGGGTGACCAAGTGGTTGTTCTGAAAGCATAGTTGCTAGAATAAGTATGAGCTGGGTAAAATTCATAGAGCTACTACCTCTGTTAGCCATGAAGGGCCTCTCCTGCAGAATAAAAGGCAGATTGTATGATGCCTGTATACAAGCAGTTATGCTACATGGCAGTGAAACATGGGCTGTAACTACTGAGAATATATGAAGACTTGAAAGAAATGAACCCAGTATGCTTCACTGGATGGGTAATGTCAGTGTGCATATACGACAGAGTTTAAGCTTATACATAACATCAGAAGTAGTGTGCAAGAGAGAAGACTGCATTGAAATGGCTATGTAATGTTTATGAAGGAAGACAGTTGCATCAAGGGGTGCCAATCTCTAATTATAGATGGAACATTTGGAAGGAGATAGACCCAGGAAGATGTGGGATGAAGAGGTGAGAAATGATCTACAAACATAAAAACACCCATGCTGGTGCTGCATAAAAGCACCCAGTACACTCTGTAAAGTGGTTGGCATCCAGCCATAGGAACCATGCCAAAACAAATACGGAACCTGAACAGCCCTTCAGCTGGTCAGCTCCTGTCAAACTGTCCAATCCATGCCAGCATGGAAAACGGACATTAAATGTTGATGATGTACACCTTAAACTTTGTGACAATGTATTTTGTTTATGTTTTTATTATAGAATACAATTGCAATTCATTGATTCATTATATTTTTATTCTTACATTTTAGAACTATTTAAATTCCCTGAAGAAACAAACCAAAGGTGGTACTGTAACATTCAAAGACATCAGTGATATTTCTTTCTCCAGTGAAGAGACAAGCATTGATATCTCTGACTCAAGTAAGCAGGATGTTCAGGAGAAATTTTTTAAAAAGGACTTAAATTTTCGAAACAATTCATTTATAAAACCATCACCTAATCTATCCATTATGAAACGGAGTCAAACTGATGAGCTGTTAAATTCGAAATCTTTTGATTCAGAAATTGGTAACCTCACACCTTCATTTCAAAAAGAAAAAAGCTCAGCACAGACTTCAAGTGCATTGGAGAGAGCTTCTAAACTGTTTGCCAAATTTGGAAAAAAATCTTCTGATATTGGTAGATCCTCTGGAGTGAAGTTACATAAAAATGATAATGAAAGTAGCTCTGGGAAATTACAGAATGACAGAAAGAACTACAGTCATGATCTTGACAGATCTACATCAGATGACAATATTGGCAAAAGTGGTCGACGTTTTCTAAAGCCACAGTTATCCAAAGAATCATACAGTGGTGTTCTATCAGCTGTTACAGACAAAGAATCAGAAAAAAAATCTGAATTAAAAACAGGTTAGTTGAATTGATTCACTTTGAAATGATTGATATCAAGTGTTTTGTTGGATTTATTTTTCTTATATTTATAATTGCAAGCATGGATGGCTTTGTGGTTAAGATGTTTGCTTTGGAACTATGTTGTTAGCGGTTCAGTTCATTGTATGGATGGTTTTGGCTAATGTTCTGTACTATAGCTGATGGTAAACTAATACTTTGTGAGTGAAATTGGTAGACAGAAACTGAAAGAAGCCTCTCTGTGTGTGTGTGTGTGTGTGTGCATGCGTGTGTGTGTGTGTGTGTATGAGTATGCATACATGTGTTTGTGTGAGCTATTTTGTACTTTCTTGTCTTACACATATTTGCTAACTTGTAATCGCTTGTAACTTCGTCTGGCTGTTTGTTGTTTGATAGAGGAAATATTACCTTATTTGGAAATAGATAAAGGTTGGTGACAAGAAGAGCATCTAGCTGTTGAAAATCTGCCTCAAAAAATTCTGTTTCACCCATGCAGGCATGGAAAAGTAGATGTTAAAACGATGATGATATGTGTTTTGTTTGTTTACCATTTCTTCTGAAACTGTTATCATTGTCACTACAGAGGAATCTTTAGGCAACTCGAATGATGCAGTCATCACTGCTGTCTTTCTTTACTTGACTTATATGTCTGATTTCTGTCCCCCTTTTTAATCTTTTCTGATGAGTTTTAGTGCACCTCAGCACTGTCTACAATAAGCTGCACAAACTCTTGTTTCATTGTTCATTCCAAGCGAGAGAATAATCTTCCCTCAAGTATCATCATCATCATCATCATCGTTTAACGTCCGCTTTCCATGCTAGCATGGGTTGGACGATTTGACTGAGGACTGGTGAAACCGGATGGCAACACCAGGCTCCAGTCTGATTTGGCAGAGTTTCTACAGCTGGATGCCCTTCCTAATGCCAACCACTCAGAGAGTGTAGTGGGTGCTTTTACGTGTCACCCGCACGAAAACGGCCACGCTCGAAATGGTGTCTTTTATGTGCCACCCGCACAAGCCAGTCCAGGGGCACTGGCAACGATCTCGCTCGAAAATCCTACAGGAGCCAGTCAGGCGGTACTGGCAACGGCCACGCTCAAAATGGTGCATCTCATGTGCCACCCGCACAAGAACCAGTCCAGGGGCACTGGCAACGATCTTACTTGGCTTGCCGGGTCTTCTCACGCACAGCCCATTTCCAAAGGTCTCGGTCCGTAGTCATCGCCTCGGTGAGGCCCAATGTACGAAGGTCTTGCCTCACCACCTCAGCCCAGGTCTTCCTGGGCCTACCTCTTCCACGGGTTCCCTCAACTGTTAGGGTGTGGCACTTTTTCACGCAGCTATCCTCCTCCATTCTCACCACATGTCCATACCAGCGCAATCGTCTCTCTTGCACGCCACAACTGATGCTTCTAATGTTCAGCTTTTCTCTCAAGATACTTACACTCTGACGGGTATTCACATTGACATTACACATCCAACGGAGCATACTGGCTTCATTCCTTGCGAGCTTACGTATGTCCTCAGCAGTTACAGCCCATGTTTCACTGCCATGTAGCATGGTTGTTCGTACGCATGCGTCATACAGTCTGCCTTTTACTCTGAGTGAGAGTCCCTTTGTCGCCAGCAGGGGTAAGAGCTCTCTAAACTTTGCCCAGGCTATTCTTATTCTAGCAGCTACACTTTCAGCGCACCCACCCCCACTACTAACTTGGTCGCCCAGATAGCGGAAGCTATCGACTACCTCTAGTTTTTCACCCTGGAATGAGATAGAAGTTGTTTCCTGTTTGTTTGCAGTCTTTATTGCACCTGAACATCTGCCACAAACAAAAACTAACTTGCTAGTTAACCTGCCTTTGATGTTGCTGCACCTCTTATGTGTCCATAGCTTGCACCGGGTACATCTTATAGAGTTACTACCTACTCCTTTTCTACATACTGAGCAGGGCCATCTACCTGAAGGGGTTTGTGTTTTATCTATCTTCCTACTTATTAGGATTTTGGTTTTAGCTAGGTTGACTCTAAGGCCCTTCAATTCTAGACATTGCTTCCACACCTGAAACTTCTCCTCTAGTTCTGATAGTGACTCCGCAATTAGGGCAAGGTCATCAGCATAGAGGAGCTCCCAGGGGCAACCTGTCTTGAACTCCTCTGTGATTGCCTGGAGGACTATGGTAAATAATAGGGGGCTGAGGACGGAACCTTGGTGGACCCCTACCTCTACCCGGAATTCATTGCTGTACTCATTTCCAACCCTCACCTTACTGGCAGCATCTCTGTACATGGCTCGCACAGCTCTCACTAACCATTCTTCTATCCCAAGTTTCCTCATTGACCACCAGATAAGGGATCGGGGGACCCTGTCAAAGGCTTTCTCCATGTCAACGAAAGCCAGGTACAGAGGTTTATCCTTAGCTAGGTATTTCTCTTGCAACTGTCTCACTAGAAATAAGGCATCAGTAGTGCTTTTACCTGGCACGAACCCAAACTGCATCTCATCTAAATTGATTCGCTCCCTAATTAGTTGGGCTATGACCCTCTCTGTAACTTTCATAACCTGATCTAACAGCTTGATGCCTCTGTAATTATTTGTATCTAAAGCGTCCCCTTTACCTTTGTAGCAGTTGACTATGATGCTGCTACACCAATCATCATCATCATCATCATCGTTTAACGTCCGCCTTCCATGCTAGCATGGGTTGGACGATTTGACTGAGGACTGGTGAAACCGGATGGCAACACCAGGCTCCAGTCTGATTTGGCAGAGTCTCTACAGCTGGATGCCCTTCCTAACGCCAACCACTCAGAGAGTGTAGTGGGTGCTTTTACGTGTCACCCGCACGAAAACGGCCACGCTCGAAATGGTGTCTTTTATGTGCCACCCGCACAAGCCAGTCCAGGGGCACTGGCAACGATCTCGCTCGAAAATCCTACAGGAGCCAGTCAGGCGGTACTGGCAACGGCCACGCTCAAAATGGTGCATCTCATGTGCCACCCGCACAAGAAGTATATATACATATATATATACATATATATATACATATATATATATGTATATATATATATATATATATATATATATATATATATATATATATATATATATATATATATATATATATATATATATATACACACATATATATATATGTATATATATATATATATATATATATATATATATATATATATATATATATATATGAGATCATGACTAATTCTAATGATTTCTGGCCTTGTCTTATTTGGCAAGCATTAGATTTCCACCATTCTTTCATGTTGTCATGTTGTATTCCAGAAAGTGTCAAAGAAGTCTCACATAGTTACTCTGGTGTGACGTCAGGTGATGAAAGTCTGGCAGAGTTTATTGGTAGACTTGAATCTCCAAGTGAAGTGACTCATGAAGATGTCCCAAAGGAACTTGTAAGTTAATCTGTGAGATAGATCTTAAATCTCTCTTCTCTGTCTTGCAGAGTATATTTCTAGTTTCTCTTTGCCTTATAAACATTATTATTATTATTATTTGATGAAAACTCTCAGCTTTTGTTGAGTATGATGGAAAGTGTCAGCTGTCCACAGTAAGTAGACTAAGGTATCACTTGTTTACTGGTCATGCTTCAAGAACCTTGCAAAGAATTCTTGCAGTTCCAAGCCATGCTGATTTTTGCAGGTGTTCTACCTTCACGCTTGTACCAATCTTTTTGAGCCATGTTGGTAGTTGAGTGCTGATACTTCCAAGTGTGCCAATTACTATTGGTATCATGTCTACTCTGCTCATTGACCACAACCTTCGTATTTCCCATTTCAAATTGTTGTAGTTGTTCAGTTTTTTTTCCTTCTTTCTCTTTGATCCTGTTGTCACTGGGGCATGCTATGTTGATTATCATGCATGTTCTTTCATTTTTATTCACCACAACAATGTCTGGTCAGATGATCACACTGAGTCATTGCGTTACACAGAATTTTGAAACTTTGGAAAGCGGACGTTAAACGATGATGATGATGATGATGATGATGGTGATTTCTGAGCTTTGCTCACACCAAGGCTTTGTAGGCTGTGATTTCCACAGAGCTCCCAATTATCATCATCATTATTATTATTATTATTATTATTATTATTATTATTAATGAGGATGCATAGCCTAGTAGTTAGGGTGTTGCACACATAATCATGAGACTGTGGTTTCAATTCCTAGACTGGGCAGTGTGTTGTGTTCTTGAGCAAAACACTTCATTGTGTGTTACTTTGTGATCATTTCGACTCCTGATGCGTAGTACACCATGCACCTGTACAGGCAATGTCAATTTGATGGAGGGAGTGAGCTAATGTACACCACATGCATTTGATCATTATAAACAAAATCATTTGCGCAGGTCATTTAGCAAAAGCTGAACACTCATACGTTATCTTTTACGAGAGAATCCATCATTAATAACAATAATAATAATATTGCTCTAAAATTTTGGCACAAGGCCAGCAATTTTAGGGGAAGGTAAGTTGATTACATCAACCCCAGTGCTTGATTGCTATTTATTTCATCAACCACAAAAAAATGAAAGGCAAAGCTGATCTTAGCAGAATTTGAACTCAGAACATAAAGCTAGAAGAAATGCTGCTGAGCATTTTGTCTGGCATATTAATGATTCAGCCAGCTTGCCACCTGAATAATATTAATAAAAATAATAATGACGACGATGATTCCCAGTTAAGTACCTGGACCTAGCCATTGAGTTACAAAGGCTATGGGAAGTGTATGTGAAATGTATCCCTGTAGTGACAGGTGGATTAGGAACTATCCTTAAAGAATTGAATAGATAGATAGAGGAAATAGGCATAAAACCTAGTTTAGTGCAGCTCCAGAAAACAGTATTATTAGAGACAGCTAGGATAGTTAGGAAGGTTCTTAGCATCTAAGGTTACTTGTTACAGCCCTATACAAGGAAGTTTTCTTTTCCAATAGTTTCATCTGTTGTGCGTGTATGAAATAATAATAATAATAGTAGTAAAAAATAATACTTTAAATTTTCTTTTCTCCACTAGAAGCAGAATAAAGATTTTCCATCCAAAAATAAATCTTTGCCACACAAGCCACATATCTCCTTTTTACGTGTGCGGAGTCCTTCACCATCTCGTAAGATTTCCACCTCACGTACACCCTCACCTGGTGTCAAGTCTTCCATTGAAGATAAGACGGTTGCAGAGTCTTTAACTGCAGAGACAATACCAGAAGAAGAAGATGAAGCAGATGTAGAAGAAGTTCTCTCTGAAAGCAATGAACAAGAGGACGAGGTGGACTTGAGCGAAGATCTTTCGAGAAGTTAGTAAATTTATCCTATGGCAATATGTGTGCATGTGTATGTGTGTGTGATGTGAAGGCATGTGTCTTAGTGGTTGGGTATTTGGTACACAAGCAAAAGGTCATGAGTTCAATACTTGGCAGCATGTTTTGTCTTTGAGCAATTTCTTATTTTTCTAGTCCACTCATGAGCTGTGCTTGTAATTCAAAAAGACTGGCCTTGTTACATTCTATTTCATGCTGAGTTTCCTTAAGAATTATGTCTGTGGAGTACTCTGCCACTTGCACATTAATTTCAGCAGGCTGTTCTGTCAATCAGATTAACTGGAAGACTCATTGCTGTAACATTTACAACTAATTAATGTGGTGTGTATGTATTTTGTGTTGGTGTTGTTTGGGCACTAAGTTGGCCCTGATTCAGGCAACTTATGATCACAGGCATCTATCTATGACTGTACTATTTGATATGACATATGCAAAAAATCCCCAATCAGCTGAAATTTGTTTTTGACTGGAAAAGGTAGAAAAACATTCAAAACATCACTATCTATATATCTACATTCATGCCATTGGTCAACTTGAGTTATCTTCCTTAGCTAATTTTTTTGTAATCATAGGAATGGAAATCACTACTTGTCAAAAATGATTATAACACTTTATCTACTTTCAAATATCTATACCAATTGATTAAGCTGTTCTGTTGTGCTTTGCTGTTGAGATCTAATAAGGCGGGAACAAGTATATAGCTGTTTCCCTTACCTGCTAACAAGAATCAAATTCCACCCTACCCCCACCCCCCAGGATGAAAATTTAATTTTCTGTGAACATAATTAATTTCCAGAAACAGCTCCCTTTTCTTTGAGAGTTAATATTTGCAACTAGTTTTTTTTTCTCCAAGAATTAAATTTTAATTCAATTAATTTTTTGCTTAGGTCATTTGGTACATCATAACTTACTCGAGTGATAAATATTCGTCATACGGCAAATTGAGTTACTTCCCTTAGCTAATTTTTTTAATGTATAAATTTTGCTCAGAACAGGGGAGATAACTGTTTGTTACTTTATAAAGTTTTTTTTTTTGGTTAAATTTGAATTTTAACCTCCAAATCCCTACAATAAAAATTGTGTGTGTGTGTGTATTTATTTAGGTATGAATATATTTATATAGATGTGTTTCTGTATGTATATATGCCTTAAATTTTTCTGTTTCTAATTTATTAGTACTCTTCTTAGGCGGGGTGGGGGTGGGGTCAATTTCTCTCAAGGAAATTAAAGCTCATTGGAATTTAGATAACAACAACGATAATTGCTACATATCGAACTTGAGAAAAGTCCAGCATATTTTAAGTTTCATTTAAAAATTGTATCAGAAAAGTGTGTATTACCTGTTCTTTTTCTTTACTTGAAAATCTTAGCTCATATTTGTCAAGACAAATATTTATAAGAGAGGAGGCTGTGTAAATGACCACCACCACCGTCATTGTTGTTGTCACCAGCCTCATCATCATCGTCAGTTTATGTCCATTTTACCATGCTGGCATGGGTTGAACACATTATTATGGTTGTGGGCCAGTTTCTATTTGAAGTCACTGCCTTCCTAGAAAGGTTAGCAGATCATGTCTTGTTCACACATTCCATTTTCAGTTGAATGCTTTCTTTGCAAATTTTATGGTGCTCCTTAACTGTGACACCAAATTAGGCCGTCATTTTACCAATCACTTTCACATACATCTTCATTGTGTTCTACTCCAATATGTCAGATCAACCTGCCACCATCAATTATTTCAACACAGGTCACTCCATTGCCTTTCTGCCAGTATTTCTCAACACCATGGTTTCACACACCCAGGGAGGTTTGAGGAACAATATTTCATATTCAATCTTGGAACCATGGCATTAATGGGCTGAAATAAATACTCTTCTGTCTACTACTCCTCCCACTCCTGTTACAGTAATTCCTGTTTTAACCTTTACCTTTCCTCTCACTCAGATCGTCCCTTTACCTTACACTTGTACAGTTTCCCTTTTTTGTTTTTTACTTCCCTTTCCTTCTTTTTTTCCCCAAGTGTCTTTATTCTGCTATTTCCTGTCAATGAGTGCACTCTCCTGTTGTTGGGCATTCCCTGTCACTTGCTGCCAGTCGTTTGGATCCATGTCATTCCATCAGCCTGTTCATCCATTTGTCTGTTTGTCCACTCATCTGCCCTTGCATACAGACACACACACAGAGAGAATGTACACACATACATACAGACACACACACATACAAACATATACATAGACACACACATTCATGCGTACATACAGGCATAAATACATACACAGATACGCATGCACATACACACACACACACACATATATGTTCATGTAAATCTGATCACCATGTTTCCTTAATTCTCTGTTATTTCTATATATTTTCAGTGAACATTTTCAACATTGATGATTTGGAACTTGCTAGTGCTGTAGTCGTTTCCTCAGAGAAAGAAGAAAGTGAAACTGAAACAAAGGAACAAAATGTACAACTGACATCGAAGACACCAAAGAAAAACCTGTTAATAACCAAGAAAGAATCAGATATATCAGTCAGTGAAGATATTCCTGAGAGAGGAAATGCAGCCAATATTTTCTCCTCATTTGGAGTTCATAGCATCGAAGAACTTCTACCAAGGAACCATTCAGCTTTAAGTAATCATCAGACTGTAAGTTTTGAAGGTGCATCCATTGTCAAGACTGCATCACATCTAGAGGAGTCCATTGCAGAATCAGTGCCTGAAGATTCTATTGTGTCCGATGTACCATTAAGCAGGAAGCGAACACCTTCTGTAGCAGTGTTGGAAACCTATTCTGAAGACTTTACTACTCTGAGTAATTCTAAATCTGAAACTGTAGAGTACACTGAGGACTTCCATACTCTTTCTGCTTCTAAAACAATCGACAAAGGGACCAGTACCTCCACTATTTTTGTAACAGAGTATGAGCTATCAGATTTTTATCTCTTTGGTCAATAGCAGTGTGTGGTTATTGATGTTGTTATTACTGTTGTTGTTGTTGCTATTTTTATTTTTTGTTAGGAGAGAAGGCAATGCCTAAGATCCTTTACAGGGTCTCTGTGACTAGTGGGATGGAGAAAAGAAGGGAGGTCTTCAAACAAGGACCCTGTCCTGAATGCTTGCAATAAAGTAGATTCTGTTAAAGACACTCAGCCAGGTGATAGTATCAACCCTTTAGCATTCAGATGACTCTGTCAAATGTAGTTCTTTTTAATTGATATTGTTTTGATTTAATCATATATTATCTTGTAGCTTCAAGATTTCAATGCTATGATTGTTTATTTTTAGAATGACATTGTAGTGTAGGTGTGAGAGGTTAAATCTGGCCTGTTTGAACCTATAACAGATTGAATATTTGGGCAGGTGACCATCCAAGTTAAGTAATGCTACTCAGAGAGGCAACACTAGAATTGAACACCAGAATGCAAAGAACTGGCACAAATACTACAAGGCATCTTGTCTGACATTCTTACAATTCTGCCTATTCACCACCCCAGAAGGGGAAAGGCAAAGCTGGCTTCACTGGGATCCAAACACAGAAGGCAGAGTGTTGGAAAAAATAGCACAATGCAGTTTGTCTGATGCTCTAATCATCATCATCATCATCATCGTTTAACGTCCGCTTTCCATGCTAGCATGGGTTGGACGATTTGACTGGGGACTGGCGAAACAGATGGCTGCACCATGCTCCAGTCTGATCTGGCAGAGTTTCTACTGCTGAATGCCTTTCCTAACGCTCTAATGACTCTGTCAATTTGTCTCTTATTATTGTTAAGTTGTTATTGCTATTGGACATTTCTTGTTCTTCCAAAATAAATTTTGCAAGGTGGGACAAGAATACTCAGATTCTCACAGGAGAGTGATATTCTGTAGAAGTTGGATGTAGGGGTTTTATTAGGACCCAAACTGAGACAGTGGCAGCTATCAATTACTATCCAACATCGGCAAGCGATGTTAGTGGAAGTGGTGAGGGTGGTGTTCTGCAAATGGTGTGCATTCTCTTCTGATGATCCCTGAAACCTTCTGGCATTCAGTATGTGGAGTTTTCAACTGACTGTACTTGCACTAGTAAGCTGTTCCTAAGTCTCTTACATGAATGAACACACTATACTCAACTCTAAACAACAGACTGTATTTAAATAGACAGGTGCAGACATAGCTGTGTGGTTAAGGCATTAGCTTCTTAACCACGTAGATTTGGGTTCAGTCCTATTTGTGGCATCTTGGGCAAGTCTCCCTCATCACCATATTTTAATGTTGATCTTTCATGCTCACATGGATTGGGCAGTCTGACAGGATCTCACAGGTCCAAGAAGTGGATAACGCTCCAGTGTCTGCTTTATCCTAGTTTCTATGATTGGATGCCCTTCCTTATGCCAACCACTTTACAAAGAGTGGTAAGTGCTTTTTACATGGCTTCAGCACAAGTGAAACCCCCAGGCAGTTTGCAAGACTAAGATCTCTTTTCACTCAGTGACCTTCTTATATAGCACTGGGCTGACCAATGTTTTGTCAAGGAATTTGGTAGATGAAAATCGAAAAAAAAACAAAAAATACCCGTCACATGTATGTGTGCGTATTTTCTAACATAGACTGAGTTATGAACGAGGAAGGCAACGTCGTTGTTTGCCGTCCCCAACAAGCAGTGACGTCATCGTTTATGCTTCGACTGCAACCGAAGTTTGTTGACAGGAAATGTTAACAAAATCATTCTCTATCTCTGCTTTCTCGAATTTTCCCAAGTCAGTGACCAAAATTCAAATACTTTTCTTGAAAAACTAGCGGGGGTTGGTTAAAAATCCTCCCTCGAAATCGTCTTCCGTCCGAACTATAATTGCAAGGAAAACAGACGTTAAATGATATAAACGAACGGTGATACTAAGATCTCTCCACTAAACACACTGTCTGAATTGTTATTCCGTTACTGGATTCAATCATTGGACTGTGACCATGCTGGAGTAATATTTTCAAGGCTTTTCGTCAATTGAAATGTACCCAGTACTTCGCTACTCGTTTTACTGATGTCTATTCAATGGCTGAATTCCTCGAGTTACGTCCCTTTTTGGGAAGTTCACTCCCCTTACATAGGTAGACTTATAAAGAATTTATACCTGATTAACGTGTGGAACACAAACACAGATTCTCTCTCTCTCTCTTTCTCTCTCTATCTCTCTCTCTCTCTTTCTCTCTCTCTCTCTCTCTCTCCCTTTCTCTCTCTCTCTCTCTCTCTCTCAAAAACTGACTGTAGTTAAAAAATTCGCTTCCCAATTGGATGGTCTCTGGTTCATTCCCACTGCATGGAACATTTGGATAAGTGTCTTCTACTATAGCCCTAAGCTAACGGAAGCCTTCTTAGTGGATTTGGTAGAGGGAAACTGAAAGAAGACTGTTGTGCATGTATACATATAACTTTTACAAAGAAAAGGTTGACAGGCTAAATAGATTGAGAAAGATTTGAAAATTTTTTTGCGTTTTTGTTAATATTTCAAAATGTTATTTAGTAATTTTGTTAACCATTACAGGTCGAAGGTTTCAAAGAAAAAACACAAAACATGTAAAAAGGTGAGCAGTGTTGAGACACAAACCCAAGAATCAGATTTCAAGCCTTGTTTAGAATGTCTTTACAAGAACCAAGACTGGAAAGGTCGACCTTTACATGAGGGTGGCAGAACCAAAATTTCACCTCCCAAGACAGGCTATTATCCTTGTGGACTCCATTCTGTCATAAGTAAGAAATGCTTCTGTTGCTTTTAACTCTTTGATTGTTTCCTGATATTTTCTTTTGGCTAGTTCCAGATATTTTATTTTGGAACATATTTCAAATTATGTATTAACTGAGAAAATTTTAATGTAAAAGATGTTACATATTAAAAAGTACTGATTTGAGACAGGATTGGCATTAGTATTATAACAATGCTGGCAGTGCTAAGTAGCTGATGAACTATCTTGTGGGATAAGCCCATTACACACACACACACACACACATATATTATTTTAAATAACGATATATGTAACCCCTACTAAATATGTTGAGTGTCTCTTTCTTTCATTTGTCCACTAACTCATATATATGAGGGAGTGCTAAAAAGTTCCTGGCTTTAAGGGTATTCCAAAAGATCTGGTTGGAGGCCCAAACTTTTGAGTTCTTTTACAGGGTTTAGAAAAACTGAAGGACGGCTGCAATAAGTGTGTGAATCTGAGATGCGAATATGTTGAATATAATTGTAATTAACTGATCCTCCTGTATTTTCTTTTCCCCAAAGGCAGGGACTTTCTGGCACTCCGGTATTATCTGCACAGCTCAAAGTAAGGTGAATAAAGTCAAAATAAGCAAGATATCAAGTAGTGATGCAGTACGACTGTTTCAAGGGGATCCATTTAATTGAACAAATTTAATTGAATAATTTTTCTTAAGTATTTTAACAAAGTAAGAAGATGTAGCTAAGAATAGACTACAACTTCTAAGAATTGAATGGAGCATAGTGGGGTCATAGGGTTGTAAGGGTTGTAATTCATTTCTAATTCATTTATCACTTTATCAACTACTAAATCTGAAACTAGAAAACTGTTTCTACTCTGAATAAAGGACAAGAGTGAGTTGACAGCTCATGGCTAGGTATGGTCATAAATATTATCATAGGTGTCCCTTTTACTCCAGGGAGGAAATAAGACATTAGTAGTAGTCAGTTGGATATAAGTAACTGTCTATAAAAAAAGGCAGGGTAGGAGTAGACTTGTATATAGATAGTTGATAATAACGCCAACATTAATGTAGGTGGTTGCTGGCCTAAAATAGCATTATATAGCTATAGAATTAAAATTAAATCAATCATAAGGATGCACACATATGTCTACCTGCTAGAAATGAGAGCTAAAACCTTCGTTTAAATCATCAAAGTGACGCTGAAAATAATAACAAAATCAACAGTACTCGGCCAAAATGGATTGAAAAAATTCCCTCACATACCTATATAGCGTAAAGCTATATTAATGTTGCTGTTATTATCAACTATTTATATTGCCTTTGATAACAATAGCAATATTAGTATCTATATAAATATTCAATCCTGAATATTTGCTCCTGATATATATGTATGTGTGTGTGTGTGTGTATTTGTGTCCTTTTGTCTTAACAGCTCTCAATAGTTGTAAACCACTGTCAGCCTTATACAATTAGTAATATTTCTCCATGTCTGGCCATGGGGAAATATTACATTACTTGGAAGCAGGCGAGTGTTGGCACTTCATGACTTATCCTGTAAATGTTGTTAATTTAGTCATAAATAAATAAAAACCCCAATTTCTTGTTAATTCTATGGTCATGTAATGGGTAAATTCTTTCTTTTATTGCCTTTGTTTTCAGACCAGAATGTCTACAACCCCAACTTACAAGTTGTCCAGGATATGATGAGGCAGCAAGTAGAATTTACACAGCAGTTCTGTGAATCACAGAAATACCTTTACCATACTCTCACAGACAGTATTCAACCATCCTATGTATACACCACGCTGAAAGACACCAAAGAGGTGACTGAATAACTTAGGAATTATTCAAGAAATATTGCATGTATATGTGTGCTGGCATGTGCATGCATGTTTTTCTGTTTTTTATTAATGAGTATATATAATTTGAGTAGCCATGTTGCTTCTCTACAGCAAGAAACTTGTTCTGTTCTGGTCCCTCCTTTCATACTTTTACCCCACATCTCCTAGCATAAAACCACTTCTCTCTCTTTACTGTAGTTTCTCTCCAACAAGGGGGCCATTTAGTTTGAAAGCTGCACAGTGTCTTTATTAGTGCTGTGATATGCAAAGAATTGCATCCAGTTCATTCTGTATAGTGATTGGCATCAAGAAGGGTTTGTTGTTGGCACTCCGTCGCTTACAATGTTGAGGGTTCGAGTTGATCCGATCAACGGAACAGCCTGCTCGTGAAATTAACATGCAAGTGGTTGAGCATTCCACAGACACGTGTACCCTTAACGTAGTTCTCAGGGATATTCAGTGTGACACAGTGTGACAAGGCTGACCCTTTGAATTACAGGCACAACAGAAACAGGAAGTAAGAGTGAGAGAAAGTTGTGGTGAAAGAATACAGCAGGGTTCGCCACCATCTCCCCTGCCGGAGCATCGTGGAGCTTTAGGTGTTTTTGCTCAATAAACCTTCACAACGCCTGGTCTGGGAATCAAAACCGCAATCCTATGACTGCGAGTCTGCTGCCCTAACCACTGGGCCATTGCGCCTCCTAAGAAGGGTATCCAGCTGTAGAACCTATACCAGGATTGAGACTTAGTGCACTCCTTCAGATGTTTGGGGTCCTGTTTAACCATCGAAACCATATCAACATGACAAGTGGATGTTGAATGATGATGATGATGATGATGATAGGGGCAACATTAATGATGACAAGTATGGGACTGTGATGGTGGTGGTGGTGGTGGTGGCTTAGTGAAAGGAAGAAGGGTATCATCTATGACCTTTTGCTAGGTCCTATGGAGACTGGAGGGGTAAAAAGCACTGGTGTTGGTGCCATCTAAAAAGCACCAGTACACTTTGTAAAGTGGTTGGTGTTAGGAAGGGCATACGGCCATAGAGACCATACTAAAACAGACAATTGGAGTCTGATTGTGCTCCCTGGCTTGCTAGCTCCTGTTAAACCGTCCAACCCATGCCAGCATGAAAAACTGACATTAAATGATGATAATGATGACTTGATTCAAATAGCTGTAACACAGTGGATTCCACTAAAATGCACCCAATGGCCTGATGGTGGTGGTGGTGGTGTTGGTGCTGCTGCTGGTGTAAAATTGGGAAATTCTGTGATTTGAAAACAAAGTACACCCTATCCGATGACCTAGTACAGTTTCTTGTGCACTGATCTCACTTGCAAAGTTTTTATCAGTCTGTGGCCAAGGTTAAAGACACTTGCCAAAGACGATCATGTGATTGTGAAGGGGACTTCTTAAGCACTTCTGTGTGTGTGTGTGCATGTCTCCATGTCTGTATGTGTATATCTGTGTGTGTGTGTGTGCAGATGTATGTGTGAGTGTTTGTACCTTCATGTTTCTGTTTGTGTATCTGTGTCCATACCTGTATGTATATATCTATGTGTATGTGTGTGTGCATGTGTCCACATATCTGTATATCTGTATGTTTGTTTGTGTGTGTGGGTGTGTGTTTATGTGTCTAATTAAGTGTTGTTTGTAATCTGAGGTTGTAGGAGAGTGCAGTGTCTACAGATTTTCAGATCCTCTTCGAATAACGAATTAAGTCAGTTGGAGTTGAGTGAAGTTAATAATGTTAATATTTAGCTTAAACTTATAAAGGTCAGGAATCATCATCATCGTTTAACCATCCTCGTCATCATTTAACGTCCGTTTTCTATGCTGGCATGGGTTGGGTGGTTTGACTAAGGTCTGGAGAGCCAGTGGCTGCACCAGGTTCCAATCTGATTTGGCAATGTTTCTACAGCTGGATGCCCTTCCTAACACCAACCATTCCTAGAGTGCAGTGGAAAGCTGGCAGAACCATTGGCATGCCAGGCAAAATGCTTTGTGGCATTTCGTCTGTCTTTACATTCTGAGTTCAAATTCTGCTGAGGCTGACTTTGCCTTTCATCCTTTCGGGGTCAATAAAATAAGTACCATTTGAGCAATGTAATTGACTAGCTCCCTTCCTCAAAATTTCGGGTCTTCTGCATATAGTAGAAAGGAATATTTAGTTGTGGCACTTGATGTTTTGTATTCAAATCGTAATAAAGTCAACAGTAACAAGGTAGCAGAAATGACAGAATGCCAGATCAGATATTTAGTTTTGCTTGTGTTACTTTATGTTCTCAGTTAAACTTCCACCAAAAGAGATTTCAGTTTTCATCATTTCAGGTTTAATAATATAACTTAACCATTTTGATATCAACCTGTCTGAAACTGTTCCTGGTCCTATCATAAAATTTCACTGTTTTAAAAACTGATCTCACTTCAAACTTTCCATCAAAATTTCAAGTTCATTTTTGTTTCAAACACTAGCTTAATCCTTTTCCCACCATATTTCTGTTGACATACACTGCCTTTGGTTTGATTAACTTTTGAAGGTGTTTGGAACATAAATTAACATGAAAATTTTGATGGAAAGTTAGATTGTAAATCATTTTAAAACAAGAAATTTGTATCAGAACCAGGCACAGTCTAAGGCGGGATGGTATCAAAAGAGTTAAAAACAATAAAATCATTTTACTAAATTCTTTATTTTCCAAATTAATTGAAGCTTAGTCAGTCTATTTCAATAGAATATGTTAAAAGAAAGTTAATAGTTTGTAGTTACTTAGTTCCACACCAGCTCTGATTAAGTGGAAGTGCATGGTTTATTGGTTGGGATGTTGGACTCATGATCATAAGATTGTGGTTTCAATTCCTGGACCAAGCGATGTGTTGTGTTCTTGAATAAAGTACTTCATTTTATGTTGCTTCAGTCCACTCAGTTGACAAAAAGGAATGATCTTGTGATGGACTGGCATCCCTTTTGGGGGAGAATTTTGTGATCTCGGTCACTTATGTGCCATATAAACCAGATAACTAGTCCTGTGAGTCTATATGACTTGTGAAGGGTCTTTATCCCTTTTTTCAGCTGATTAAGTGGACTCTTGTTCTGAAAAACTTTCCAGGTTTTCTACCTCCTGCAGTTTCACTTAATGTGTAGAGGTTCCCTCGTTGGTTTGAATAAATAACTGTTATGTCAGTTATGTCCCTCTTCATTAAAACTCTTGAAGCTACTAATCGTTATATCACCATTATCATAGATTTTTGTAATATTTCTAATCTTTCTCTTCTTCTCCCTCCAGTACATCAGAAAACATCGGAAACCAAAGCTAACTTTGAAAAAAGCCTTGAAACTGGTTGAATTAGAAGCACAGCTTCAGTGATTAAGTATGTCCATGTTACTGGTCAGTACGCAGTTTATCCGTCCACTATCACCAGTGTCCACTTTGGCTCAGCCTCTGTCCTCTTTGCAGTTACTGTTGCTGTTATCATTGTTGTTCTCAGGATTTTTATTTCAAAGACACGACATGGTTGTGAATGAAAAAGAATAAAAGAAAAGAAGGAAAGAAAAATTTAAGAAATTACATTCCTTTCATCTCATTTCATTCAGTTTTGTTTATTTTTTTAATAATAAAGAAAAAAAATTCCCCTTGTCATTTTTCAAAATTTTCTTCGATTTTTTTTTAATTAAAAAAAAAACGATTGAGTTCATTGCAGTAAAGATTACTTTGGTTCTTCATGTTGGCAAGTGAGAGGGAAACTGTTTAATAACTTTTGTAATGGCTTAGAAGTAGAAGGAACCATAGCCATGGCCTTTGCCATCTCTCTAAGAATCATGAGAGATCAATATGTTTGAAGCTCAGCTTCAACATCTAAAAGTTGAAAATTGAAAAAAAAGGGAGATTTTTGCTAGAAAGTTGGTCTTGTTCCAAAGAACTGACAATCTGAGAAGGATACAGCAAAACTGAGCTAAAAAGAAAACGGGTATTACAAGAACCAACCATAAGAGAAGACTGCTGGTATTTATGTTGTGATAAAGGATAACTGTTGGGTAAAGAAGTGCCAGATGATACAAACCCACTTACAAGGCTTTTGTCGGCCCAGGGCTATAGAAAAAGAAACTTACTCAAGGTGCTGCAAGTGTGACTGGATCCAAGACAACATGATATGGAAGCAAGCTTGTTGACCACACAGCCACACCTACACACACACACTCACACACATGAGAGGGTGCTGAAAGGTCCTGGCTTTAAGGGTATTGTGAAAGGCCTGGTTGTAGGCTCAACATTCTGAGTTCTTTTACAAGGCTTAGAAAAACTGAAGGACCACTGCAATAAGTATGTGAATCTGAGAGGAGAATATCTTATCTATAAAAGGCAGATTTTCTGTGTGTGTGTGTATATGTTTAAAATTCATACGTTTACACAATTCCAAATTTCTTGGATGAAAGAATCAGAATAGCACACATTAGCCACTATAGACATCTATTTCTAAAATATTCATTGTGTCAACTTGTGTGCATTTCTAACTTTAAATGTTCCGCTCCATTTAAAGAGAAAAACTGTTGTAAACAATAAATAAGTAAATGTGTGAAGTATTACTCCTGTTAAAAACAGTAATAATGAGGTGGCTAGCAAGACTTCTACCTAAACAGGTATAATATAAAATATTTGAAGAAAAGAAGGGTAAAGATACCGCTTGCTAAAAATCAAAGCGAAAGCTTCAAAAAACCACCAATTCTACGATAAGTACACACACGATCAATTTGATGTAATGAATATTTTAGAAATAGATGTCAAATATTATTTCCAACTGAGGATTGCAAAGCATGTTTCTCAAGCACAGCATGAAATCAATTGATATTGGGATATGTATTAACTGCCTTCAAATTCCATCCTGAAGGTAGGCCTGTTTTTAAAAATATTCATTACATTGCTCATGTATGTATCTATTGTAGAATTGGTGGTTTTTTGAAGTTTTTGCTTGGATTTTTAGCAAGTGGTATCTTTACCCTTCTTTTCTTCAAATATTATATATATATATATATATATATATATATTCACACACACACACATACATGTATATTCATACATGCATACATACATACCTACATACATACATACATACATACATGCATATATATATATATATATATATATATATATATATATATATATATATATATATATATATATATATTATTTTGTTTAAAAGAGTTCCAACACTGTCTGTTTTTTATGTTTTATTTATATTCCTGCAGAACCAATGTGGGGTATAGAATATGGAATATACAATATATAATATAATATACAATATATAATATAATATAAAATAAAATAAAAATGGATGGCACCATGAAAGAAAGTATTGAATGTAGATGAAATATTGAGTGTTCAATATAAAGGATCAAATATATAAATATAAATATATAAAGGCGACTCGAGTTTCAGGGCTATTTCCCTTTGTCATGGCCGGTATGACAGACTTTAACAGACTGTTAAAGTCTGTCATACCGGCCATGACGAAGGGAAATAGCCCTGAAACTCGAGTCGCCTTTATATATTTATATTTATATATTTGATCCTTTATATTGAACACTCAATATTTCATCTACATTCAATACTTTCTTTCATGGTGCCATCCATTTTTATTTTATTTTATTTTATATTATATTATATATTGTATATTCCATATTCTATACCCCACATTAGTTCTGCAGGAATATAAATAAAACATAAAAAACAGACAATGTTGGAACTCTTTTAAACAAAATAATATATTCCTCTATACACAATCATACAAAAAAACCACCTTTTTTGTATTTATTTTTACTCGCATATATATATATATATATATATATATATATATATATATATGTATGTATGTATGTATATAATTATCATCATGTGGCCAAGGGGAAAAATATCACCTTGCTTGAAATCAGCTTGGAATCAGGTGAGGGTTAACAACAGGAAGGCTATCAAGCTGTTTACAAAATCCACCCGACTCATGCAAGCAATGAGAACTCGACAGTAATATGATGATGGCAATGATGATGGTGATGATGATGATGATGATGACAACGATAACAATGTTGATGATGATGATGATGATGATAACGACGACAACAACTGTGATGATGTTGACAATGATGGTAATGATGATGGTGATGATGAAGATGACGATGATGATGAAGATGATGATGATATATAATTGTGAAAACACTGATCCATGTATCTAAACCTAGTATATATATGCAGATACAGATTTATAAATGAATAAACGCATGCACACACACACACACGCACACACACACACACACACACACACACACACACACACACTAGTCACTTTACATTCTGAGAAACACATACACAGAAAGATACACACAAACTTACTTTCACTCACACATATTTACATAATGTACATACGTCATAACATATACACAGACAGATACACACACAAACACACTCACACAAACTGATAAGAGAGAGAGAGAGAGAGAGAGAGCGTGTCCATGTCATGACTCGACCTGCTAGAAATAGCACACATTAGCCACTATAGTCTTGGATATAAGCTGAAGAAAGAAAGGCATAGATAAATAAAACATGTTGGTCATGTATAAAATACTTTTGATCATGGGTCAACTCTACCTGAGCTGGGCTGGGGTTAAACAACATCGAAAAATGCATGCAGATACACACACATACACACACACACATATGCATGGATGTACATACATAGATGCAGATATATATATATATATATATATATATATATATACATATACATATACACACACACACATGGATAGATAGATAGATAGATAGACACAAAACATGTAGACATGCATGCTTGCACAGATATACATGGCCACACACACACACACATACACACACATTGTGTGTGAGTCACTGGCTTTCAATTCCTGATGGCACAGATTAAAACTAAATTAACTCAAAGGATTCTGGGTAATATATTGTTGGTCTGATGTTCTTTTGTTTTATTGTTTATTTCATTGTGTTGTTGGTAGTGGTGGGGGTGGGGTGGTATTTGAAATGCAGCGGTGGTGGTAATAGTGGTGATGGTGGCGGTGGTGGTAGTGATCTAGTAGTGATGGTGTTGATGCTGCTGGTGCTCTTAATAGCAATGATGATGGTAGTGTTGGAGATAGCAGTAGTGGTGGTGATGATGATGGTGGTATTTGTGATGATGGTGGTGGTGGTAGTGTGGTGGTATTGGTGGTAGTAGCCTTGGTATAGTGGTGTTGCTGTGATGGTAGTGCAGGTGGTAGTACTAACAGTGGTGTTGGTGGTTTGGGTATCAGATGTAGTAGAGTTAAGGCAATAGTGTTGATTGTACAATAGTGAATGGGGGTAGGGATGTTGTGGCGATGGTAGTAGTGTAATCGTGTAAGCACTGACAATAACAGTATTGGTGGTGGGCCTGATGGGTAATAATCATGTGGTAGTGACATGTGGTAGTGGTGGTGGTAGCTGCAGTATTTGTGGTTTAATAATGATGTGGTAGTGGTGGCGGTTTTGTGGTATGGTGGTGAGTAATGATTGATGATTGTGGTGTAGTGTAGTGTGGTGGTAGTGGTTCTATAGTGTTGGTATTGTGTGATAGTGAGGTAGCAGTACAGCGAAGATAGACAAGAATATGTTTCAAAAGCTGCTTTTATGGTAATCAGCTTCTTTTGTTGTTGTTGTTGTATGGTGTTGGTGGTGGTGGTGGTGGTGGTGGTTGTAGTGTTGATAATGTTGGTGTTATTTGTAGTGGTGGTGATGGTGTTGTTGGTGTTGGTGGTGGTGATAGTGTGGTATTGATGGTGATGTTCGGTGGTATTAGTTGTGGTGGTGGTGATGTTGGTGATGGTGTTACAGCAGAGGTGGTGTTCGTTTTGTTGGTGCTGTTGTTGTTGTTGTTACTTTTGTTAGTGACATAACAATGGTGCTATTCTTAAGTAACTCCAGTCAACCATTACTGACAGCAGAATCTTGTTCCTGCCGCTGAATCACCAAACTTATGATCAAACATTCCAGACATGACCACCCTGTCGTTATTTCAGGTTGTTCTATCAGGAACTTTGATATCCAATCTCTCTTTTAATATCAGTCAGTCGATCCTGAGCCCATAACATTCATTACTAGCTAATTACTATGCCAATCCAGAGATGTAATTAGCCAGATCCAATGCTAGACAGTAGATCCAGGGATAATCACATCCAATATAGGATCATCATCATTACCATCGTCATCGTCATCATCATCATCATCATCATCACCACCACCACCACCACCATCATCATCATCATCATCATCATCATTCTAATGTCTACTTTTCCAGGCTTTATTGAGGCAGATTTTCTATGGCTGGATGTCACCAACCCTCTCCTGTTTCCAAGCATGGTAATATTTCCCCATGACCAGTCATGTCACAGAATATTGGAAATGAATGACACTGCTTGTATAACAGTAACACTCATTTACAGCTATCATGCAGCGCACACACACACACACACACACATGACATGCTTCTTTTAGTTTCTGTCTACCAAATCCATTCATGAGGCCTTAGTCAGCCTGGGGCTATAGTAGATAACACTTCCACCAGATGACTGAACCTGAAACCATGTGGTTGGGAGGCAAACTTCTTAAGCATACAGCCACACATACATCTCTGTGTAAAATTCTTTGTCAACTGAATGAACCAGGTTTGACTAGATATTACTTAATAGGGGTGGGCATGGCTGTATGGTTAAGAAGTTTGCTCCCCAACTACGTGGTTGAGGGTTTAGTCCAATGGCATGGCACTTTGTATGTGTGTGTGTGTGAGTGAGTGAATGTGTGTGTGAGTGAATGAGTGTGTGTGTGTATGTGAGTGAGTGTGTGTGTGTGTGTCTATGTGTGTGTGTGTGTGAGTGTGAATGAGTGAGTGAGTTAGTGAATGAGTGAGTTAGTGAGTGAGTGAGTGTGTGTGTGTGATTGTGTGTGTGTGTGTGTGTGTGTGTGTGTATGTTGTTTTGACATTGTGAGATAGTTGGTGGCGATGATGATGATGAGGAGGATTTACTGTGCTAATGAAATCTAATAGACCAAAACATATCCATAGCTGTTGATTGTCTGCAAAGAATCAATTTTTTTTCCCCTCCTTCCAGTAAAACATGTAAATTAAATTCCTAAATTCTTGAAATTAATCTTCACTTCTCTTTGAGAGAACTATGAACAATTGCTGCCAGGTTTTTTTTCCCCATCTCAGAAGGAAATTTCAATTTATTAAGAATTTTGTGTGTGTGTGTGTGTGAGAGAGAGAGAGAGTGTGTGTGCATGCATGTGTGCATGCATCCATGTGTGTGCACATGTATGGCAGTCACTATATTCTATCCTTTAAATTCATTAGCTAATTTTGAATATTTCGATGGGTTGATTACATTTTTGATTATGCAGATTATAATCTTTATTCTTTTACTCTTTTCCTGGTTTCAGTCATTGGACTGTGGCCATGCTGGAGGACTGTTTTGAAAAGATCAGTCCAGTAGTTACTTTTTTTTTTTACTTATTGTATCAGGTCCTTTTGGTCAAACATGGTGGTGTAAGTAAGTCAATACTGATTGTCAAGCAGCATAAAAGAAAGACTGAAACAGACACATACATACATATTTACATACATGCAAATATGTGTGTGTGTGTGTGTGTGTGTGTGTGTGTGTGTGTGTGTGTGTGTGTGTGTGTGAGTGAGTGAGTGTACAATATACATCCTATAAGGATCTACCTGGTTTCTGTCAAGCTGATGCACCCACAAGGCATTGGTTGGTTTGGGATTATAGCAGAAGATACTTGCCCAAAGTGCTGCCACTGGAGTTTGAACCTGTAACCATGTGGTTGCAAAGCCAACTTGTGAACCAAACGGTCATACCTCCGCCTATACTGGTCAAAAATGATTTATAACTCTCCTCTAATCTGTGAAAATTTTTGTTACTGTAAACAAACTGTTGTGAGTAGAGTTATACTGGTGAGGTCTAATAGACTGAAACATGTTCATTGTTATGGTACTTTGCCTGGAAACAAAACTCAGACTTTCCTTGGTTTGCAGGCCTGTCCCTCTGAAGTATCTACAACATGCTCAGCATCATTAAGAATCCATAGATAGAAGTCCATCAAGTTGGATATATAATCACATTATCAATGCGACCATTGGATACTGTCACATGCCACTGGTCACACTGTGCTGTCTTGATTGTGTCATTCTTTTCCATCTTGACCAAAAGTGCTGAACTAAATTGTCTTCACATCATTGTGGAAGCCTTCCAAGTGGCCTTTTCTGTCCCTTGGATACCATTCAGCAACTGCACAGATCCGTCTGTTGTCTGTGAACCCTGTGACATGTCCAGTCCACTAGAACTTGTGCTTCTAGTATTCTACAATCACATCGTTCACTCCACTCTATTCTCCAATTACATCATCATTATCATCACCATCATCATTGTCGTTTAATGTCTGCTTTCCATGCTAGCATGGGTGGGATGGTTTCACAAGAACCAGCCAGGCAGAAGCTTGCACCAGACTTCTGTGACTGTTTTAGCAGGATTTTTACAGCTGGCTGCCCTTCCTAATAGCAACCATTCAGTAGACTTAGTGCTTTTTATGTGGCACAAGCATAGGTGAGGTCAGTTTTGACAAGGTTTTTACAGCTGGATGCCCTTTTGAACACCAACCACTTAACAGTGTGGACTGGGTGCTTCTAAGTGACCCCTGCACTGACACAGTCACGAAGTACTTGCAAGAAATTGAATAAATGACAAAGGAACAGGAAATTATGTAAAATTATGGTTTTTGGTAGTGGTGGTGGTGGTGGTGGTGGTGGTGGTGGTGGTGATGATGATGATGATGATGATGATGATGATGACGACAACAACAAAACTTTTGAATTTTGCTGAACTTATACGTTAAGAAACATTATTGTTAGAAAATAAATATTTTACAAGTAAAAATCATTGAATTTAATATTATTTTTTCCCTATAACTTTGACAATTCTTCTAAAAATTGATGCAAGGAAAACACTGAATCAAACATTCCAAACCAAGAATATGATTTGAGAAAACTGAAATTTCATAACTAGAAAGAAATATTAAAAAATTCTTTCTAAAGAATACGATCAAAAATAGTTGGAATTGTTTTTTTATGACACAGTTCTGCTAGTCTTTAAATAATCTACAATTGTGATATGATATTTTGGAATGTTATCTTCCAAATTTTTTTTATAGAATTGTCAGAAAGTTAGTCTGTTATTATTTTTGTCTTGTTGTACTTTGTTATTTCTTCGATACTTGTAAGAATCAGTCTATCTAAACACAGCACCCCTCTCCCTCTTTCCCTCTCTCTGTGTAGCCTCCATGCTTCTTTCCCCTATACCTATATCATTTTCAATGAACAAAGGAACCATTATTATTATTCATATTATTCAGTAACAAACGTCACTTTCTTCTTGTGGAACTGGCTGGCAGCACAGGAGTACAACAGCTGCTAAAATTCTCTAAATACATCTGCTTTCCTCTTCCCTCTTCCCCCTCCTCCTGAAAGAAACCTGTCTCATATGTGTATATATATATATATATAAATGTTATAAAGATTTTATAACATTTTTCTAACATTTTTCTGACATAATTTAAATATATACTTTAACCATGTAACACAAGCTTTCTGTAGTTTTTTCACTCTTATTATCTTTTATATATATATATATATATATATATATATATATATATATCATTGTACACACATATATATATATATAAATATACATACTATGTGTATGTATGCATGTGTGGGGCCTAATGGTTAGAGTATTGCACTCATGATGGCAAGATTGTGGTTTCAATTCCCAGACTGACTGAGTATTGTGTTCTTGAGCAAAACACTTCATTTCACTTTGCTCCAGTCCACTTAGCTGTAAGTGTGTAACCTTGTGACAGACTGGCATTCCATTCAAGGGGAATGTTGGCCTGCCCCTCTTAACCAGTAGACATCATTTGAAAGCTACAACAATGTGTGGAAGCACATTGTGTCCAGTGATGTACAACAATATTCGATAGTGTGGCTGTTGCCTGTTTTATATCAGTGACTTTTTGTCACTGGAAAAAGGATATATAGATATATTTGCATTGGGAACCACTTCACATCGACAACCGGTGATTGTCACATGCTGATGACGGGTCACTACCCAGAAACTCAGGTCCGTTAGAATATGTTGTTTATATTCTTACGGCAGTAACTGTATTCAGCTGAATAGACGTCAGTGATTGGTTGAAATTACACAAATACGACAACTTCAACATGAAATAACTTATTAAGAACTAATTTTTGTTAAGAAGGCTAAAAGAAAAAAAATTTTTGTATGACACATTCTACCAGTATCCCAAGTTTGAAAGTGTTTCGTTAACAAAAAAGGGTTGCCCGTCAAACCAAAAAGATCGCCAAAAAGACACTGGTCTCCTTGATTGTGTCGAGAACGATGAAAACTTTTGAAAACTTTGTGTAAGCCTCTAAGCAGGTATCGCCAAGCTTTTGGCATAATTTGATGCAGATTTTCTGCTCATCTTTCTCAGTCAAGGTCAATGCGACGATCACACTGCTATACAGAAGCTCTTTTGCATGGAATAATTTCTGGCATTTCTGGACTCTAGAAGTCTCAAAACAGAAAAAAATGTTTCTTATTATATTAACATGTTAAAAACAAATATGTCGCCAGTGTTGGAAAATTAAGGCCCAGAAAATAACGCAACGAGCAGAGGAATCACGCACACACACACACACACACACACACACACAAAACATACCTAAAGCCAAGACATTACTATAGAACACTGAAACACACGCACAAACATACACTGGCACTCCGTCGGTTACGACGACAAGGGTACCAGTTAATCCAATCAAAGGAACAGCCTGCTCGTGAAATTAAGACACGCCGTATCCTTAACGTAGTTCTCAGGGAGGTTCAGCATGACACAGAATGTGACACGGCTGGCCCTTTGAAAAACAGGTGCAACTCATTTTTGCCAGTTGAGTGCACTGAAGCAATGTGAAACAGAGTACCTTGCACATATACACAACGCGCTGCTGCAAGTCAAACTCAAACCACTAAGCCACACGCCTACACACACACACACACACACACACACACACACACACACACACACTATTTATAGAAAAAGCAACCAACACTTTGGTACAGAGTATCACTTCCTCAGCCTCGATGGTAAAGTAACAGACTAACATTTATTGGTTTTTAATTAGTCTTCCACCTAAGTCTAGAACTGTTACGACTGTTCTTATAAATGATGAAATATTTGGGTTTATCACATTGAGTATATAATGTGATTAGAATAGAGGGAAGGAGTTTACTTCTGATACACGATACGAAGGAAATATACGTGAGCATACTTCGCAGCAAGTCTCCCGCTGTGGCGTGACAAATTCTCGGTTTCAATAAAAATATAAACTGTGTGTGTTTGTGTGTGTGTGTGTGTGTGTGTGTTACTTAACTGTTTAGTTAAGTAAGATTCGGGATAAAAATCTTGTAGAATAGCTCGTCTACGCATTTTACAACTTGGATGCATGATAATGGTAACGCGGATAACACAACATCTCACCAATATACTAAAGACATAAAAACGTCTCGAAACAAATGTGATTTTAAATAAAGAAATGTCGTCAATTCCATTGTCCGCCATCTATCTATCTATATTTAGCTGGAAAGCAAGAAGCTCTGGCCCTTTTAATACAAATTCCTGCTTCTCATGAGTCGCATATAAGACGATGGAAATAATACCAAAAGAAAAACAAAAGAAAAGAAAAAAAAGAAAGAAAACACGCGCTTTCGATTAACTGCGACGCTTTATTCTTCAGCTAAATAAAATTACACAACGAACCAGGTTAATACACCACGAAGAAAATGTGAACTGTAGCAAATCATTCATTATTAGCTTTTCTATCTCGGTCGAACTTGGACACATATACTTCAAAAACAAACTTTCCCCTCTCTATGTTCTCTCTCATATCACTGGTGAAAATGGAAAACTTCCTGCTATTTATTAAAAAAAAACTGGTTCAAACCAACATTTTCCGTTTGCAACATCCAGTGGTCTATTGCGCAACGCGATTGGATACGCACTTCGTATTCCGCATAAAACTAGACCCATCTAAATGCCTGACTCGACAAAGTATTTCAGTGTCATATGACTGATTGCATGATCAATCAATAGAGACTTATACGTGGGGCCGGTTTCCGAGTACTTAAGTCTAAACATCCAATTATAAAATTGGTCTTGCTATATATATATATATATATATATATATATGGGAGAATGTACGAAAAAAACAACAGACGAGGACAGGTGGTGTAAACAACAAAAGGATGTATTAATTTGACGTTCGGGAATACAGAAAGTCTTTAACGTTTCGAGCTACGCTCTTCAACAGAAAGAATACGGAGAAAACAAGGAGAAAAACACGGAGAAAAAAAATTGAATGGCGTTTGGTCAGCGATTAATCATGGCGTTGATTAAGTGAAGTTGAACATCTTATCTGGCCACCACAGTCCCCACATCTCTATATTATTGAACATTTATGGTGCATTTTAGAAAAACAAGTAAGAAGTCGGTATCCAACACAATCATCACTACAAGAACTGGAGACTGTTTTAGCTGAAGAATGGACAAAAATTCCTTTGGAAACAATTCAAACTTCGTACGAGTCCATACCCGTTCATGGGAATTCTGAAGAGTCCCCTTGAAAGGACGAAAGCGCTAATAAACGATTATCCAAAATTCTGACTGCCTCTGTTATATGGACTGTTGGATATGTTATTCGTCTGACGTTCCGTGTGTCACTGTGGTTCGTCTGAGTTCATTGTATCATTGTTGTTGTTGTCTTGTGTGACTGTCGTAGTAAAATGTCATTGATAGATATATGGCGGACATGATTCTTGTTTATTCATAACGAACTTTGGGTGAGTGCGTTCTTTGTATGTAATTGAATAATAAATGTAATAATTAAATTGTACAACTCGTTGTGCTATCTCTGCGAGTCTCCCGAGGGAAATACAACAGCCTCCTTTTTCTTAATATACAATATCTGTACATCACTTCAAACACTCTATACATACATACATATTAAAGTTAAATAAGGCCGGTTTATGGGATTATCTTAGGCTTAATATCTATAAAGGGCTTAGCTTTATGGCGTATCATCAGATCCCAAAACCTGTTGGCTAAAGGCCTCTCTAGCGAGAGGCCTCTCAGTTTTTGTCCACTATTTTACTAGAAAGGTACTGTACACCAGCCAACATCATCTACGAGGAGGGACCGAACTCCTAACCACGTGGTTCCGACGCAAACGTCTGAACCACACAGATATACTGCAAAATATTTCTTACACACACACACACACACATCTACCCTTAAAAGTATTGAGTAATCCTTCAGTTTAATGTTAAATTGTTTTATAGCGCAGGAGTGGATGTGTGGTAAGTAGCTTGATTACCTACCACATGGTTCCGGGTTCGGTCCCACTGCGTGGCAACTTGGCTAAAAGTCTTCTACTATAGCTTCGGGCCGACCAAAGCCTTGTGAGTGGATTTGGTAGACGGAAACTGAAAGAAGCCAGTCGTATATATCTATATCTATATATATATATATATATATATATATATATATATATATATATATATATGTGTGTGTGTGTGTGTGTGTGTGTGCGTGTGCGTGCGTATTTCATCTCAACTTCATCTGTGCTCGCTGATTGTAGACAAAAGCCTCATTGTTCGTATAGACCACTGGTTCTCAACCAGTTCTTTTTGACCCATGGACGTCTTTGGTTCCTATTTTACTCCAATGGACCCTTGTAGCCATTCGCTGTATTAAAAATCTTATGATATTTTTTATAATTAAACATTAACAGGAATTGTATATAACATTAAGATATTTTGTGTGTAGTAGAAGTATGACCAATTTATTGCAGATAAATTTTAACAGCAAAACCTTACGTGGACCCCAAGGGTCATACAGACCCCGGTTGATGAGAACCTCTGATATAGACGGTATCGTTTGTTTCCAGTTCTTCACATAATTATGTCTGGACTGTTTCTTGCTTGATAAACTGAGGGAACTTATTACTTTGCTTGGAAACAGATAAGAATCGACGTCAGGAAAAAGTTCAGGCCTTGGAAAACTTTGTCCCAACTTAAGCACGTCTAACTTGAGCAAGCTTGGAAAAGCAGACGTTAAAACGACGACGACGACGACGACGGTGGTGGTGGTGGTGGCGAAAATTGAAACTTTCTCTTTTGCTTGTCAACGTCTGTCAAATCTGCCTTAAAAAATGATTGATTGGAAAAATGTCAGCTGGGGCTTTCATAAAGTTCAAGGATACAGCGTAACTGGCTCTGGTCAACGTCATTAAATATGGTAATATTAATTCTACTTGCTAATAGCAAAGGGATTTAACTTTAAACCAAAATGTTGAAAGTTCAAATCCGTGGAAACTCACTTTAATTATGTAGTTAAGCTAAAAGCAGACGGCTGGTACGGCAAAAATTTTGCAAAAATTTGGTTCTCCAAATGACAAAATATTTGATGATAGTTTTATAGCCGGTCACCATTTTCTATAACCGGTTTGGTTACTGCTTATAGCCGCGTTTTGTTACCGTTTGTGTAACACTACTTTTATATGTTTCCTATTTGGAATTAGATAATAAATATATTTTACTTTTGAAGTAGGAATATATATTGATAAACCAGTCACTTATAACTTACTTATAAGTGTTATCATTATACGTAAATCCTGACTCCAGCTACATAAACGCCATAGCGAGCAATATATACTCGGAAACGCTAACGGACATTTTATGCGTGTATGTATGTTGAGAAACAAATTCGTGTTCTTTTAACCGCTATAAAAAATACACAGTTTCAGAATTGCAGGAATAAATTTCATTAACAAGTTGAAGAACGTGAAGAAAGAGAAAATAATTACTACATTATTTTATTTATGTACATTTAGCATTTATAGTACAATTGGAAAGTAAAGTCATTTTGTCGTAGAGAATTGCGACTTAAAATTCACACTAGCTAATCTTTCATACTAACTACTAGAGTTCACAACAATTCAAATAAGTCTTGTTGGATTTTCATCATAGACATGACATAAAAAATAGCCAATATCTCAATGATTGAGTGTCGTGGAGTTTAGTAACAATCCTACGAACACTGAGTAATTTCCCAAAAATCAGGGTTTTTATAACTGCTCATATCTGAATTCTAAGAACCGTATTTCGTGAAACATTTCTTAAGACGAAAGTTTAGAATTCGTATATGGGCAGTAATTTTAACCAATGGGATACCAACAATTATGCTTGTTCGGGCAAACGACAATTACGTCATATTGCTGCCTTATATGACTTGCTACAATAGTTACAAGTATGTAACTATCAATGTAAGATTGTATGCGTGCACTCGATTGTTTGTCTTTTATGTCAAATTATGTATGAAAACATTTTAACATTAAACTAAAGGATTACTCAATACTTTTTTTGTAGAATACGTATTTATTAGACTTTTATAAGATAGTGACTTTGAAGTTTCAGCTTGGTCAGCTTCGTCAGACCATATGTGTGTGTGTGTATACATAAAAGTATACATGCATATTTATATATATATGTATGTACACACATACATTCATACCCATATACACAAGCCGCGCGCGCACACTGAGAGACGCGTGAAAAGAAAGAAAGATGTACCTGGCAAATTGCTCTTAATTCAGTCAACCGTCTTACAAAAATTACCTTCAATTTTATTAGTGACGCGGTCCGCCTGATGATGAACCATGTCTCATGCGGCCCGCTTCTGGTAAAAGGTTGACCATACCTCAACTACATTAACATTAACACTTTCAGTAATGATAACGGAATGCCCCCCCACCCCGCCACCTACAAGCTTAGTCATCATCGCCGAGCGGCTGACTTGGGGATAAATGCCAAGCGTCAACACCACCACCACCACCACAACTATCTTGTCAACAGGAATTAGACCAAACGAATTATATCCTGTATCTGTTTCTTTTTTTGTGTTTGTTATATTTGCGATGATGGAATAAAAGACATGACTGGACACTTGTAATATTCTTACTCACTGGGAATCAATATTTACCGACATTGTCAATATCTACCTTGACCAGTAACTCACCATCACCACAAATATCACACACACACACACACTTTCTTTCTTTCTCTTTGTGTGCGTGTATATATATATATATATATATATGTATGTATGGATGGATGGATGTATGTGTATGTAATTTATTTTATTAGTTGTCTTTGTTATTGGCCTGCGGCCAAGCTGGAGTACTGCTTTCAGGGATTGTCAGTCAATAATATCGACCAGTACTTCGTCTGGTATTTATTTCATTGATCTCCTAAAATAGAATATGAATATGCGGGATTTTGATCACCCCATGCTGGTACACACACACACACACACACACACACACATACACACACACAACTCTATCTGTCTGTTTGTCTTTGTGTGTGTGTGTGTGTGTTTGTGTGTGGGTGTGTGTGTGTGTGTGTGTTTGTGTGTGGGTGTGTGTGTGTGTGGTTTGCTATCGAAAAATTCCGACTGACATAGAATTTATCGCAAACAGCTGCTCGAATCAACTCAGTTTAGCAAATATTGAAACACGGGAAAGTGTTGTGAAAAAGCTTATAGTGGTTCTGAATATACATAGGTGCAGGCGTGGCTGTATGGTATGCAGTTTGCTTCCCAACTATATGGTTCCGGGTTCTGTCGGCACCTTGGGCAAGTGTCTTCTGCTAAATCCTTGGGTTGACCAAGGCCTTGTGATTGGATTTGGTAGACGGAAACTGAAAGAAGCCCGTCGTATATATCAACGTGCGTGTGTGCGTCTTTGTGTTTGTCTCCACCACCGCTTGACAGCTGGTGCTGGTATATTTAAGTCCCCATGACTTAGAGGTTCGGCAAAAGAAGCCGATAGAATAAGTATCAAGCTTTAAAAAAGCACTAGGGTCGATTCAGTCAACTAAGAATGGATCTTTTTTAAAACGGGGGCCATATTTTTCATTAACGAAACACTTTGAAACTTGGAACACTGGTAGAATGTGTCATATAAAACATCTTTTTCTCTTAGTCTTCTTAAAAAAAAAAAGAAATCCATAAATTATTCCATGTTAAAGTTGTCGTATTTCTGTAATTTCAACCAATCACTGACGTCCATTCAGCCGATATACATTAAGTGCCGACTACATAAACAAACGATTCTGAAACAATTAACCCTAACCCTAACCCTAACTCTAACCCGAACCCTAACCTTAGGGTTAGGGTTAGGGTTAAAGCAAATTTAAAATGAAAAAAGCAAATAAAACGAAGGTATGGAGATTAAATACGCTTTACATCGCTTAATCAGCCAAGGAGTAAATGTAAACAACTGAATACTTGTCAGTGATTGGTTGAAATTATCGAAATATGACAATTTTTTACATGAAATAAATTCGAATACAAAAATATTTTTCTGTTCTATAACACAAAATAGATAAGTATACGAAGTTTGAAAGTCTTTCGGTACCAAAAACACTACGTAAAACATAAATGAAAAATGTGGCCCCCGTTTTAAAAAAGATCCCTAAGAATTCTTCAAGGCAGTGCTCCAGCATGGCCGCAGTCAAATGACTGAAATGTTATATATATATTACCTTTACTTGCTTCAGTCATGTGACTGCGGCCATGATGGGGTACCGCCTTGAAGAACTTTTTGTCCAGTGGTTTTCAACCATTTCCCCCCCGTATCCATGTATCCAGACCACAGGGTGGTCGCCCTGTGTGTATGTCTGTGTGTGTGTGTGTATGTACATAATCAAAATCTTATACGTGTCATTCTTTATTTAAAACCTGGAGGCTATTCGAATGTCCCTTTATAGTTGTCAGAATCTCATTTTATGGGCAACACGCACATACACAACAATTCCGTATTTTTTTATAATGTAATAAATGTTTTTTAAAAAATAATAAAACGCGACAGTATAACCGTTTTAAAATAAAATTATTTTAATATTTGATATAATTCGATTAACTGCTGATTCGAGCAAGTGATACTTCGATTAGTTGTCTGCACACGTGTGATATAATGCGTATGCGTGTGAGCATGATGTGTGCGCGCAGACATACATAGATATTTGTGTGTGTGTGTGTGTGTGTGTGTGTATTAATAGCAAGATTTGGAAATATGTTTTGAAAGTGCTGTGATGTTTCCCGCTCGATGATGTCGAAAAAAGCTGTTCTTACAAAACACTCCTTCGAATTTCACCTGTACCTGCGCAACTGCTCCATGACTCTCATAGTATATCTGGTAGCTGCCGTTGTCTTTTTTTTTTAGCGTCATTAGTTCGAATGGTTGTTGTAGGCGGGGTCGTCATCTCTTTTCTCTATCCCTGCTTCGACAGATTGCTGTTGCAGCTGGATACCTGTAGAAAGTACTAACATCAACTGAGCCATTCACTTCATCAATGTTCTGGTCTTTAAACGCTTCACTGGGTTTGCTAGAACGGGGGCTGACCTTGACTAATCACCAACAACAAAACCCACCATTGTTACTACGGCAAGCGTTCACCGTTAACATCAATAGTACTATCACAGTTAAATACCACCACCACCACCAACAACAACAACAACAACAGTAACTACCACCACTACCACCATCATCACCACGACCACGACCATCACCACCACGAACAACAACTACCACCACCACCACCAACAACAACAACAACAGCAGTAACTACCACCACCACCACCAACAACAACAGTAACCACTACCACCGCCACCACTACCACCATCACTACCACCACCACCAACAACAGTAACTACCACCAAAACCACCACTACCACCACCACCACCACCATCACCAGCAACAACAACAACAACCAGTGCTACCACTATCACCACTACTACCGCCTACGCTTCTGCCAACACCACCCACCACCGCCATCACCACCACCATCAACATCCCATCCCAGTTCTATTGTCTGATGTACCGCTCTCACTACCGCTATGACCATCACCATGATTACACCAGCCACCACCACCACCACCACCACCACCACCACTACCACCACCATCAACAACAACAACAACAACACAACCAAATGGACCCAATAATCAACTGGTACACCGTCACCACCACCACTACCATTGCCACCACCACAACCACAACCACCAACACAATCCCCACCACAACCATAATCAACACCACCACCAACACAACCACCACCACCAACACTACCACCTCCACTATATGCCTCTACTACTTCCTGCTGCAAGTCGTACCTGGCCATGCGGCCTGCTAGAAATAGCAGCTAAATATCCTCTAATCATAACCCTACCTTCTTAAGAAATAGAAATAAAAAAAAAACAGAAAGAAAGGGAATAGAACATTGAATAACAATGTAATGCTTAGATACAGCATATGGGGGAAAGGGGCTGGATAACATCAGCAGCAGCAGCAGCTGCAGCAACAACAACAACAATAACGGTATTTAGGGCTTTGGTTAAAAATACTAAAAGCAAATGAAAAAGCAGGAAGCAGGCACGAGTGATCGGTGTAGCTGAGGCTTAAACAGACAGCAATGATGCATCAGAGAGTGTGACTAATGCATCGCACAATGCACTGCAGCTAGCTGCAACAGGGTGTGGAGAAGAAAAGGGGCTGTATATATTTATATAGGAATGGAAGGTGACCGACTGATTGACTTGATTGAGTCTGTTCGATTGATGTAACTTGTGTGCGTAGGACATTGACCATACACTGATTATATGTGTGTGTATACACACACACATATATATATATATATATTTATTTATATAAGGTTTATGGGGTTCTTACATGTATATGTGTGTGTACATATTTGCTTATATGAGTATATATGAATATATATACGTATATTTATATGTATATATGTGTATGTATACATTATATATGTATAATACATACACACACACACACACACACACACACACACACACACAGACATATATATTTATATATATATATATATATATTCGTGTTTATATATATATTTATATATGCATACATACATATATTTATATATACGTATATTTATATGTATATATGTGTATGTATACATTATATATGTATAATACATACATACACACACACACACACACACACACACACACAGACATATATATTTATATATATATATATATTTATGTGTTTATATATATATTTATATATGTATACATACATATATTTATATATACGTATATTTATATGTATATATGTGTATGTATACATTATATATGTATAATACATACATACACACACACACACACACACACACACACACACACACACAGACATATATATTCATGTGTTTATATATATATTTATATATGTAAACATACATATATTTATATATACATACATGTATATATTTATATATATACACACATATTTATATACATATGGATATACATCTATATATATATATATATGTATGTAAATATGCATGTATATATAAATTGTGGGTATATATATATATATATATATGTATATACACCCACAATAGCTGATGCATACATACATTTAGATATGTGTGTGTATTTATACATACTGTAAAAGCAATGACGACACATACACACACACACACACAGATCCACATACTTTTGAATGTACTGACACACACACACACAAACATACTGACACATTTCTCAATCTCTCTCTTTCTTACACACACACACACACACGCACACACACACACGCGCACACACACACACACACACACACAATCATAAGTGTATATACATCTCACCAGGGTCTATGAGATGTCGACGGGATCAGCTGGTTCATCGACCCAAGGGTTAGGAGATCCAAAAAGACGCCAGGAGACATAAGGCATCCTGCAAATTTCTGACAGTGGAAGATCCCTACGCCTTTTCTCAGGAACAGGGTCGGAAAATAACCTCCTCACGCCTTGTAAAAAATTTCCCTGCGGCCCTGCACGTCACTAATATAACACTTATACATACATTCATACATACATACATACATACATACATTCATACATACATACATACATACATACATACATATCCGCCTGTATGTGCTTGAACATGTGTGTGTGTGTATCTGTTGATTTACCAGAAGTGATCAATTTCAGGACTGAATACAACTGTAGAGTATTCCTTAATGCATTATCACTGAAAGGCTTCGATTTCCAGTACTCAGACTCGCCCGTTTCCAGTTATCAGCTGGTAAACCGATAATAATAATAATAATAATAATAATAATAATAATAAATGCGTGTGCGTGCGCGTATAAATACACACACACACGTATATATGTATATGTACAGCCGTTTGATTACGATTCATAGTGTCTGACGATGTACAATTGTGGAGGTGAGAGAAACTTCGAAGTCACTGTCAATGAAATTGTTATTAATATCTGACAACACATAGTCACACATAATGCGTGCAGACACACACACACACACACACACAAAGAAAGATGGGGGAGAAATAAATACACACGTGTGTGTGTTGGTATATGCACACACATTTGATTGACACCCCAAAATACGGAAAGATATATGTATGTGCACATACACATATGTGTTCATATGTCACGTACATACGCACATACTTTCTCCTGTTGATAGATGTAGAAAAAGGGCAGGTGTAGGCCCCATTGCTGGAGTTGAGTCTTCCGGGAGTTGAGAAGGAATAAATATTTTATTAGACAGATGGACTGATCAGATTAGCCTGTCAATGGAGCAGAGGTGTCAGACGATAGTTCATTAGTAAGACCTTCATAACACACGGGGAATTCTGTGTATGTACGAAGTGGGGCTGGGCGCTGTTGATAGACAGATGCCATAGCTTGAAAGGGAGGCGAGAGACCGAGGGAGAGAGGTATGAGACAAATTTTCATTAGGGAATCCTTAAAATATGGGTATTTGTACGTAAATGTTAAAAAACGGGCGCTGTGTAGACTTAGATACCATAACTTGAGAAGGGTAGAGAGAGAGCCCGAGGGGTAGAGGTTTTAAATAAATTTTCATTAGGGAGTCCGTAAAACACACAGGCATTTGATAGTTATGTAGAGATTTGAGGGATGGTGGGGTGTAGCTTGAAAGAGAGAGAGAGAGAGAGAGAGAGAGAGAGAGAGAGAGAGAGAGAGAGAGAGAGAGAAATAGAGAGATAGATAGATAGAGAGAGAGAGAGAGGTATAAACACATCTTCATCTCCACATACTGAGAAACAACAGGAAGATATCATTCTGTCACACCTAATGGACTGAATAACTGAGTTACGGACTATGAAGTTTTCAGTTCACCGAATCTGTGAAGTGGTTTCGAATCCCAGTTAAACTAAGTCACTTCACTTACGCTGCTGATGTCCTTGAGAAAAGGAAAAATTCTCAACAAATCTGATATCCTTTTTTTTATCTTATGTAAAATGACAGTATTTTATTCAAATAATATTTGAGGAACGATCTTGTGTCCTGAGTTTTATATACTCCCAGGTGGACAGTGCCTTTTACTTCACTGGAGTCAGTAAGACATGTAAATAAACTGGGATTTATTTAATTTACTGATCCAGTGACCTGGCTTAATTTAGCAAGCTGGTTTCAGTTCCTGATTCGAGCAATTTTAGTTCCCTTACACAAGTAACATCCAGAACCGATAAAATAAAGTACCTGTCAAGTACTGGGATCGATGACATTGAGTTCTCTTCGCTTCCCAAAAAGTTGCTAGCCTTGTGCTTAAATCAAGAACCATCTATTGTTGAGATAACATATATTTCTACTCCCAGACAACTTTTTTTCTTGGATCTAGATATTACGATAATATTATTTAAAACAATGATAAGGCAGCGAGCTGGCAGAATCGTTAGCATGCTGGGCAAAATGCGTAACAATATTACGTCCGTTTTTACGTTCCGAGTTCAAATTCCGCTGAGGTCGACTTTGCCTTTCATCGTTTCGGCGCCGATAAAATAAATACTAGTTGATTACTGGAGTCGTTGTAAGCGACTTCTCCCGTCCCCCGAAGTTGCTGGCCTTGTGCCAAAATTTGAAACCAATATTAAAAATAACAGTGGAGAAAATATCTGCCATCTTTTAGTTGTTAAAGAAACTGAGTTTGGAATTTACAATTGTATAGAGACCGTTTTAAAAAACAATAATGGAATCACATTAAAAACCTTTTAATATTTGCCAGTGATAATGTTAATTCTATGATTGAAATCAAAGCAAGAATTCAATATCTCTTGTAGCAGAAAAGTCTTCAAATCTTCACACAGTCTTGTTTGTCATTTATTGCATTTGTGTTCTTCTCCGCCTGCACTGAAGTACCATGTTATTAACAAGGGTTAACCAGATACATTTCTACATACTTAGGCAATAGTTCTAAATGCTTGAATTAATACAAAGAATTTCAAAAATGTACAAATACCAATCTTCAACAAAGCAAAATTCTCTGTATTAGCTCCATAAAATGACCTTCCCATGAGCAAACGGTGAAAATAATTTTAGAACGATGACCTGCAGACGCTTTCGCTGCCCTCTACATCTGCTGCCTTCCAAGACGATATTTCTATTGCTTCGAGAACTGCAGAGAGAGACATTACGAAAAATGTGAGTACAAAATTGTATTTTACTTTCTTCACTTGCATTCTACTTAACATTGGTAACACAGTGTACCATACTTTTGCTATTTTTCTTTCTTTTTTTTTTTGTAAATTTGTACTATTACATCTGATTCGTGAGACGGATGTAAAGCATAAAGGGCACAGAATTGCGGGGCAAAAATGCTTAAAATTATATTTTTCGGACAAAAATTTCTTTCACAGAAAAAAACAACCACTCCATTCCTTGCACTTTCCCTTCTCCATGGGGGTATTGATAGCTATTCCGAAAGTTCATCGCGAGGCGAGTGCAATAGAAAATATTCACATTCTTTTAAGGTACCTGTGTAATCGCTAGCAGAAAGAGACACCCATTCGGCTCCCTTCATTTTGTTTTGTCCCAGCTACACATCCAGGTTGTGATAGCTGGAGAGAGAGAGAGAGAGATGTACCCATACTCGACTGGTGCTTATTTTTTAGGAGAGGAGACTGAATGAAGAACACAACGCGTAACACGCCACTCGGTTCGGGTATTGAATCCTCGACATTATGATTGTAAGTCGAATATCCTAACCATTAGAGCACGCGTATCAGGCATTACTCAGCCCAAGCTGGAATTTCAAGCAGAAACGTTTAAATTCCTCAGTTAAGGAATTTTCTTACTAAAGGGATTCTTGGTAATTTCATCAAGCGAAGAACTCTGAAACCTAATGATTTCAGTAGAATTAGTCTTAACGATCATCCCACCCATTTCAAGATGGTTGACATTTATTTTGGTGCCACTGTAGAAAGAACTTATCTGACATGATTCAAGAAAAAATTCCTCAAAAAAACTGCAAGAATTTCCAGTAAATATTTAAAATTTCTCCTGTTTGTCTTCCAAAACAGATGTTTCGACGCTTTTTGTCACGTGAGCTGTTTACAAAGTAAGAATTGCTTCAGACATTAGCACCAACCACTGCTATCGGGAGAAGGCCGTCACATTATCCGATTAAAAGTGAAATTTTCCAGCTTAGTCCATGAGCAACATCATAATTAAATTAATGAAGAATTGTGGGTGGGGGATTTATATTGCATGTAAACCTTATAATGCAGAAAAATGCACGAAAACATTTTCCGGTTTAATTTCACACGAAAAAAATATTGCGGCAAATATCGTTTTCTTTTATTGTCGAAATTTACGATCTCGCATCTTTCTCGGCTTATTCATCAGCAGCTGTTGAATTTTCTCATTACTCAACAACATTGAAGTTAAAAATCGAGCCTCTTTGTAAATATCAGCATTAAATGTTGTAATAAAATCTAAGTCTTTTTTTTACAAGGCACTAAATGACTTCATGGGATTGAATCTATCACAACAGCTTTATGATAGAAAGTAAGAAACAACCACTCCATTCCTTGCACTTTCCCTTCTCCATGGGGTATTGATAGCTATTCCGAAAGTTCATCGCGAGGCGAGTGCAATAGAAAATATTCACATTCTTTTAAGGTACCTGTGTAATCGCTAGCAGAAAGAGACACCCATTCGGCTCCCTTCATTTTGTTTTGTCCCAGCTACACATCCAGGTTGTGATAGCTGGAGAGAGAGAGAGAGAGATGTACCCATACTCGACTGGTGCTTATTTTTTAGGAGAGGAGACTGAATGAAGAACACAACGCGTAACACGCCACTCGGTTCGGGTATTGAATCCTCGACATTATGATTGTAAGTCGAATATCCTAACCATTAGAGCACGCGTATCAGGCATTACTCAGCCCAAGCTGGAATTTCAAGCAGAAACGTTTAAATTCCTCAGTTAAGGAATAATAAACGATTCTGAAACAATTAACCCTAACCCTAACCCTAACTCTAACCCTAACTCTAACCCTAACCCTAACCTTAGGGTTAGGGTTAGGGTTAGGGTTAGGGTTAGGGTTAGGGTTGAAGCAAATTTAAAATGAAAAAAGCAAATAAAACGAAGAATCGTTTGTTTATGTAGTCGGCACTTAATGTATATCGGCTGAATGGACGTCAGTGATTGGTTGAAATTATCGAAATAAGACAATTTTTTACATGAAATAAATTCGAATACAAAAATATTTTTCTGTTCTATAACACAAAATAGATAAGTATACGAAGTTTGAAAGTCTTTCCGTACCAAAAACACTACGTAAAACATTAATGAAAAATGTGGCCCCCGTTTTAAAAAAGATCCTATAAAGCTAAAGTACATGGAGTTCTATCCAATAATAGGAAATTATTGATCCAGCCGTAGAGTAAAATTTGATCATATGTAAACAGGACTTAAAAAAGTTACACAATATCGTATATTTTAGTGACCTTAATCTGTAATAACTGTATCAAGAGATTCTTAAGCATGACTTTATGACGCATTGCAGATTAAGGAAAAGAAAAAAGAACTCATTGGTGCGCTCGATATAGAATTATTTAAAAAAAAATTATACGAAGTTTTAAAGTCTAAAATTCAGAAAAAATGTAGAAATCTATTGCTTTTAGTTTAGTGTAGTCGCAATATAGCCGAATAGTTCAGTGAGAAGTGTGTTGTAAAACCAAAAGGTTAAGTAACTAAGTTTGAGCTTGCTGTGTAGTATCTTTGGTAAATGTCATTTCCTATAGCTTCAGGTTGACATATACCTAGTGAGTGGAAGTGAGGAGGCAGAAACTGTATAGGAATGAATGCATTTTTGTTGAAGAAGATGATACGCAGTGGAATATCGAAACCGGAATCTCGTGGCTGCGAAGTGAGCCTCTTAACCATTCGACCATACAGCGCGCGCGCGCACACACACGCAGACAGTACTTGCATAAATACATACATAAAATATATATGTGTGTGTGTATATATTTATATATATATAGGTGTACATGTACATATAGATAGATAAAGAGAGATATTCCTTTTCTGCTCTAGGCACAAGGCCCGATATGTTTTTGGGGAGGGGACCAGTCGATTAGATCGACCCAGTATGCAACTGGTATTCAATTTATCGACCCCGAAAGGATGAAAGGCAAAGTCGACCTCGGTGGAATTTGAACCCAGAACGTAAAGTCACGAAATACCGCTAAGCATTTCGCCCGGCACGCTAACGTTTCTGCCAGCCTGAGAGAGAGAGAGAGAGAGAGAGAGAGAGAGAGAGAGAGAGAGAGAGAGAGAGAGAGAGAGAGAGAGATTTCATAATATCAAATCAAACATAATTTTTTTTTTTCTTTCTGAATATTGTTTAGTTTTATTTTAAGGGAATAAATATTTTTCATTTGAAAGATAATATTCATTTCATCATTTTATATAGGCACCAACAACTTTGATGAAAGTTAAATTATAATCATTGTATGTATGCCATATTCCCTAATATTACCCCTTGATGGTAAAAGTGTACTTCCAAATTTACTCATCATATGACGGGAAAAAATCAAGTTATATAGAATTTGGTGTATTTCAGAAATATAATATAATCCTTTCTACTGAAGCCCTTGAAATTTTGGGGAAGGGGACTAGTCGATTACATCGACCCCATTGCTTCACTGGTACTTAATTTATAAATTCCAAAAGGGATAAAAGGCAAAGTCGACGTCAGCGGAATTTGAACTCAGGCGAAATACCACTAAGAACTTCGCCCGGCGTGCTAACGATTCTGCCAGCTCAACGCCATATTTGAAACCAACATTATAAAATTAATTGCATTCTAGTGTTTGTTTTCCAGTGGATCTCCATCGTTCGTCGATGAGGATTCAGTTATTCGCTCAACTGAATTACCTGCTCCTGAATTAACATGTAAGTGGCCGAGTATTCCACAGACATGTGTTCTCTTAGCGTAATTCTCATGCAGCAGCTGAGTCACACAGTAAGTGACAAGGCTGTTACCTTTTTGAATTACGAGTACAATCCACCCTATGAGATTCCACATAGTTTCCATTTACACAATTTGCCTCACAAAGGAACCGATAAAAAATGACATTTGTCGAAGATGCCTTGCAGTGGGATGGAACCTAGGACTTTGTGGTTGCCAAACGAACTTCTTAACTACTACGGCCATATCTGCACCCATTCCACTTTTGCAGTCAATTTACTGAAGGAAGCTAAAGAACCAGCACAAAATTTGACAAACATCATCTTCAAATATACCATGGGGGGATGGGGGGGGATGGTGTTGCTGTTGTTGTTTTTATTGTTGTTGCTGTTTTTGTAACTTATGGTTAGCGTTGGTCTTACTGTTGTTATTAATGCTGCTGCTGTTGCACACAGACAGACAGACAGACAGATAGATAGATAGATAGATAGATAGATAGATAGATAGATAGACAGATAGATAGATAGATAGATAGATAGATAGATAGAAGAGAGAGAGAGAGAGAGAGAGAGAGAGAGAGAGAAACATACACAGGCAGATAGGAAGATATATAGAGAGAAAAGGAAAGAGAGGAAAGGTAGAGAGAATAAAAGATAGATAGATAGATAGAGAGGGAGAGGGAGAGAAAGAATTTCTCATTGACACGATCCAAGAGTGTTTTTAGCGTAAGCCGTTTTATGGAACATTCCTGACATAAAAGACACACAAAAAGAATCAAAAATTAAGTTAAAAAAGAGAAATTATAAAACCAAAACCCGGTTATTGATCTTGTACAGAAAACTAAGTTTAATCAGAAAAATAGTGTGTGTGTGTGTGTATATGTGTGTGTGTGTGTGTGTGTGTGTGTGTGTGTGTATGTGTGTGTGTGTGTGTGGAGAAAGGCAGTTTGTTAATCCTCCAGTATCAGACTGGGATTTGATCTCATCTACGTTTTATCCACTATTTTCGATCTTGCTAGAGCTGAATATTTTTGCCCTAAGACTTGTTTACTAATTCTCTCCATTCTTAGAAACAGAAGACCAAAGGTGTCTTTGAGGCACGAGGAGAAAGGTGTGTGTGTGTTGGGGGTTACTACTGGTAGAAAACAAAATACTGTTTTTTAAAAGGATGTTTTTTTCTTGCATTTGTTTGTTATTGGAGATGACTTCTTTTTTTTTTTTTAGAGGGACAGAGGAGAAAGCGATGGAAATAGAGACAGAAAGATATTGAGAGAGAGGGAGGGTGAGAGAGAGAGAGGGGAGTGCCGAGAGAGGGGAGTGCCGAGAGAGGGAAAGAGAGAAAGAGGGAGAGAAATGATGTTTATATACAGGATAGACAAAATATACAGAAAAAGAGGGAGAGATAGAGGGAAGTGAGAAGAAGTAAAGGGATGAGAGAGAGAGAATGGAAGTGAAGGGAAGAGAGGGATAAAAAGGCAGAGTGAGGGGGAAAGAGGTAGAGGGAGAGAGAGACAGAAAGGGGAGAAACAGAAAGTGAAGGGAATACAGAGAGAGAGAGAGAGAGAGAGAGAGAGAGAGAGAGAGAGAGAGAGAGAGAGAGAGAGAGAGAGACAGATAAGTGAAAGGAGATAGTAAGATGCTGGTTTGATTTTGTGTCCGTGTATGAGCTTGTGTGAGTGAATGCGTGTGTGTGTTTGCGGGTGTGTATGTATGTGTGCGCGTGTGTGTGTGCCTGCGGGTGTGTATTTATGTGTATATGTTATGTGCGTGCTCGTGTATATGTATGTGTGCGCGTAGGTGTGCATGAGCGCGTATCTATATGTACAGATGTGTGTGTGTGTGTGTGTGTGTGTGTGTGTGTGTGTGTGTATACGTGTGTGCGAACAACTTTCAATTCAAAACATCGGTTCCTTTCTGCGATCAAAATTGTTTTCATGTTTTTCTGTTTATTTATTTATCCATTATTTATAACATATCTTCACACATAATCTCTCCCCTTCATTAATATACATGCATGCAAACATACATACATACATACTTACATGTCACACATCTATCTATCTGTCTGTCTGTCTGTCCACCTATCTATCTGTCTGTCTGTATGTCTTTGATAGGGCATAAACATTCTCTTATCCTTGGGAGTAAGATTATTGTCATGGGAGTGACTTTACTGCTACTCACGTCGGTTACGACGACAAGGGTTCCAGGTGTCGCTAATCAACGAAACAGCCTGCTCATGAGAGTCTAAAAATCTGAACAGACTTCTGCTTTTGTATGTCCACGTTTTACACCACCAATTAATCTGCGTCCAGTGGTGAGGCGTCAGTTCTGGAGTTGTGGGGCACGTGAAATCACTCCTTAATTACCATTACTCTCAGGTCCGTTCTGACCCGGAACACTTGTATCTGCTGGGGTTCTATCTATAGGTTAAATAAATTTCTTATTTCTTTATTGCCCACAAGGGGCTAAACATAGAGGGAACAAACAAGGACAGACAAAGGGATTAAGTCGATTACATCGACACCAGTGCGTAACTGGTACTTAATTTATCGACCCCGAAAGGTTGAAAGGCAAAGTCGACCTCGGCGGAATTTGAAATCAGAACGTAGCGGCAGACGAAATACCGCTAAGCATTTCGCCCTGTGTGCTAACGTTTCTGCCAGCTCGCCGCCTTAGAGGTTAAAGAAATGTCTGTGAGGGTAGACTGAACTCCTTAGCTGCGATGAAAGCAATCATTCAAGGAGAAGGAAAAGTCCAAAAATGAAAAATTAATACCCTCTTCTAACATGCCTTAAGCCAGCATGGAAGAGTATGGCTGATGAAACTAATATGAGGCATGTCCAATAACATAGGTTCATACCATGGAGGCAACTATCTCATGTTGGTGCGCATTCTGTCGCAGGCGGAAAGAACAGGGAATGAGGATAAGTTTAACACCAACATCTGGCCCTTGGGTGCTTGTTGGAGAATTTGTAAAGGAACAAGGGACAAATATGACAGAAAGATAACATAACAACAACAAAAAAAGTACCTGAAGCCAAAGAACGCCCTAAAGAAATGATGGTTGCCAATCGCAAGAAGTTGCGAATGAAGACACTGAAGTAACAAATTTCTTCCCAAATTACTCAAAAGAATTTTTTAAAATATGGTTGCACACATTGTCAAATTGTTCTTGTAGGCGAAACACACCTATTTTGGGAACAAGAAGCCACATTCTTTTCTACTCTAGGCAGAAGGCCCGAAAGTTTTGGAGGGGGTCCAGTCGATTGGATCGACTCTAGTACGCAACTGGTACTTAATTTATCGACCCCGAAAGGATGAAAAGTAAAGTCGACCTCGGCGGAATTTGAACTCAGAACGTAAGAAGCCACATTGCAAAAGGAAAATGATCGATATCACATGTAGAATTGCTAAAGATTTGTTACGTTACTGTTTGGTAGCAATGTTGCTGAAGATTGAAAGTTATATATGTATTGTGTGTCAAAGATAAAAGGGTCTCGTAAAAGCTATACTTCCATTCATATGAAAGAAAGCAATTAGATATGTTTCGGTTACCACTTCATTGAAGTGTGTCTTTTGTATTGTTTTCTATTTGAAATTTAAGAATGAATCATTTTGAAGGCAAAACTTTTCCATTTTATGTAAACTCAATTGAAACAGTATTAAATTAAAATTGCCATCTGTGTATTATACTCAACATCTTATGTACACCGTTGGAAGGTATGAGGCAGTGGATTTTTTCTCGAAACAAAATCTCTTCAGAGACTTGTGTTAAATATTCAATCTTTTATCTTTTTCTTGCTTCAGTTATTAGACTGCGGTCATACTGGGGCACCGCCTTGACGGGTTTAGTCAAACGATCGACCCCAGATCTTAATTTTTAAGTTTGGTACTTATTCTGTCATTCACCTTTGACGAACCGCTGGTCATGGGAACGTAAACACATCATGTCAAGCGGAGATGGTGGACACACACACAACATATACATACATGCGGACACATGCTCGCGCGCGCACACACACACATACATACATGCGGACACATGCACGCGCACTCGCACACATGCATGCATACATACTCTCATACACACTCACTCACTCTCACTCTCTCTCTCTCTCTCTCACACACACTCACACACACATATTCTCTCACACACGCACACACACTCTCACACACTCACACATACATGCGGGGACAGACAGACACACACACACACACATATAAACGCGGATACACACACACACGTTTACAATAAACACACACACAGAGTTACAATAAACGCCTTGCATTCTTAAAGCTTGGGGAAGCGAACCACTCTGTGCCTTGTTAAAGGCTAGCTGTGCTCTCTCACACAATCTCTTCCTACACTTAGCGCAGACATGGTTGTGAATTACCTTGGTTGAAAGCAAATTGCAGTCTACTGAGAGTTCGGCGCCAAACTGTTTAAAACTCATTAAGTCCCACTGTCCTATAAATAGGACACTAAATGAGAACATTAAATAATCTATCTCACATTGTCCTATTTATAGGACACCGATATTTCCATTTCTACTTGAAGTAAAGGAGTTTTAATAATTTTTTTTTCCATTTTAACCTATTTTCAATCATCTGTAAACATTTAAAAGTAATATTTAAGTACTCTGGGACTTGATGGGTTAACTAGAGTAAAAGTCCGCGAATTCTAGAATCTTCGAGGAGCCATATTACACCGCAGCCTCACACTGATTGGTCGATTTATAGATCAATCATATGAAACCATAGTGGCATACTCTCATGATCGCCAACTGATTATTTCTCGGTTGGGATTCGAATCTCTATAAGATTTTATCTCAGACCATTCCGCAGATTATGCCTTCTAACTGTGCATTTACACCCAATGTGATACGCAGATAGAGATTTCATATGCAATTGATCATTGATACTGTACCTTGTCATTCGCAATCTCTAACACCACCTTTCAAATATAAGATTGATGTTTATGTCGCCAAATACGTCACTTTTGCAAACAACGTATCAAAGCGTTATTGCGATATTTGACGCATTATAATATCTTCGGCACACATTTGATCAGTTAATAAATGTTATTGATAAAGAAAATGGCTTCACACTGAAAGTGTTTTGGAAATCATTCAATGCTTTAGGTGCCGTAAAAATAAAATAAAAGAAAAGATGCTAAAAGGAGTCTGGAACAAATTAGTAAGAAAAATATGAAAGATGTTTTTGGAACAAATTCTGAATTCGACTCTTGAGTTTACAGACAATATCGAAGGATTTGAAGAACTTGTAGAGATTGTTTGAAATGAAACGGAATCTGCACCTTGATGTTTGTAGGAATAAATTAATCTGTTTTAGTCACACGATCAAAAGCTCATAAATAAAGAAAATCTCACTGAAATGGTCGGACATTATGAAAGAAGGTGAAGAAGATCAAATAAAAGTTGTTTATTCCGTCACTCTTAAATGGCTTGAAACTAGCCGAAGCCTTTTCACACTTCAAATAATGATTTGTATTTTTGAGTCCCAATATTCAAATTTCCGTAAAGAAGAAAACTTGCAGCAGATTTAAATAAATCTCACGTCTGCTATTGTGATTTACAAAGATTAAGAAAAGCTTGCCATGGAAGCGAGGAACTATTAATAGATTTATAAAGGAAAAAAAAAATCCTTGTCCTTCAAATGAACTAAATACAAGCAGTAAAACAACATCGACTGGCGAATAAACAAAATCAAACAAAACTGGTGCCATTTGATAGCAAGTATTTTTTCTTAATATTAAAACGTGAGGTCGTTAAGGAGGAAATCATTAAACGAGGTATTATTCGTATATCACATACATACGCGCACGCACGCACGCACACACACACACACACACACACACACACACACACGCACACACACACACACACACACACACACACGCACGCACGCACGCAATTATTTAAAAGAATGCTTTCGTATTATTTTTCTTACTCCACCTTGAACATATTCAACATTATACTGGTGATCAAGTAGACTTTTGATCAAAAATGTCGTTCCATTCGTGACAATCCCGTCTTTGAATAATATCCACAACTACATTATCAAGTGTGTTCTTTCTTATTCTTTCTGAGACAGCAGGGTGTGCAAAATGGGATTTGACTGATGTTTCTCGCAATTTTTTTGGCCAATGTTTCTCGCGTATTAGATTGTTCATAATTTTTGTAAATGATTTTAGGATAAAGTTTCAGATAAAATACTTTCTAACACTAGTGCAGCTAGAGTGTGTGCCGCCCGGGGCGACCCTTCCGTTTGCCACCCCCGGACCCTATAAAAAAAAAACACATATTGCCTACAACAGACCCAAAAGTGCCGCCCGGGGCGGACCGCCCCTACCACCCCACTAGTGCTTTCCAGTATTGATTCCGGATCTTAAACATTCCGAGATTAACTTTGTGTTTTATCTTTTGAAGCTGATAAAATACCAGCCAAGTTTCGAGATCGATGTAATTGATGAAACCCCTCCCCTCAAAATTACTGGTCATGTACTTAAATCTGATATATTAAATCGTATTTATAAATTATTTATTTAATATTTAAGATGTAAAATAAATCGTTGGTTACATCTGAATTGTTGCGTATTCGCTTTTTTGGATCTTTTTTAAAACGGGGGCCACATTTTTCATTAACGAAACACTTTGAAACTTGGAACACTGGTAGAATGTGTCATATAAAACATCTTTTTCTCTTAGTCTTCTTAAAAAAAAAGAAATCCATAAATTATTCCATGTTAAAGTTGTCGTATTTCTGTAATTTCAACCAATCACTGACGTCCATTCAGCCGATATACATTAAGTGCCGACTACATAAACAAACGATTCTGAAACAATTAACCCTAACCCTAACCCTAACTCTAACCCGAACCCTAACCCTAGGGTTAGGGTTAGGGTTAAAGCAAATTTAAAATGAAAAAAGCAAATAAAACGAAGGTATGGAGATTAAATACGCTTTACATCGCTTAATCAGCCAAGGAGTAAATGTAAACAACTGAATACTTGTCAGTGATTGGTTGAAATTATCGAAATAAGACAATTTTTTACATGAAATAAATTCGAATACAAAAATATTTTTCTGTTCTATAACACAAAATAGATAAGTATACGAAGTTTGAAAGTCTTTCCGTACCAAAAACACTACGTAAAACATTAATGAAAAATGTGGCCCCCGTTTTAAAAAAGATCCCCTAACCCTAACCCTAGGGTTAGGGTTAGGGTTAGGGTTAGGGTTAGGGTTAAAGCAAATTTAAAATGAAAAAAGCAAATAAAACGAAGGTATGGAGATTAAATACGCTTTACATCGCTTAATGAGCCAAAGGAGTAAATGTAAACAACTGAATACTTGTCAGTGATTGGTTGAAATTATCGAAATAAGACAATTTTTTTACATGAAATAAATTCGAATACAAAAACATTTTTCTGTTCTATAACACAAAATAGATAAGTATACGAAGTTTGAAAGTCTTTCCGTACCAAAAACACTACGTAAAACATTAATGAAAAATGTGGCCCCCGTTTTAAAAAAGATCCGCTTTTTTTTAATCTTTTATATTTTACTTGTTTCAGTTACTGTCACACACATACGCGCGCACACGCACACACACACGCACACACACATACACACACGTACGCACGCACACAAAGTGGGGCACCGCCTTGAAGATTTAGGCAAATGAATCGACCCCCAATACATTTTTTTTAGTAAAGTCCGGATCCTTATTCTATCGAATTCTGTTGCCGAACCGCTAAGTTATGGGAATGTAAACACATCAACACCGATTGCCAGGCAGTGGTGGGGAACAAACATAGACACAAACACATACACACACATGCATACGGTGAGCTTCTTTCAGTTTCCGTCTACCAAATTCTCTCACAAGGCTTTGGTCAGCCCAAAGCTACATTAGAAGACACTTGCCCAATGTGCCATGCAGTGGATTGAACCTATAACCATGTGGTTGAGAAGCAAATTTCTTACATGCCTGCGCCTATATTTAATACGTTTAAAAAGTCACGCCAAATCTCATCAAGCGAGAATGTAACTGTCGTTTGTCAGATTATTTCTATGTGAATTAGCTGTTCACTAATGATTGAACATTTCGTTAATTAGACGAGGTATTCCTGTACATGAGCGACTTATATGGAGAAGTGGGGGTATGTTAATGAATGAAGACAGGATTATTGAAGGAAATGTGAATTATCATATTGAGTCTACAATAATGTTCCGACGACTTAAAAAAAAAAAAGGTTTAAGACCTACCCATTACATAAGAAAAAAAAAATGAAATTGTGCGGCATTTGAGTCTTTTTCGATTGCATTATAACTCTAAGAGAAGTAGGCTATCTTTGTTAACCATCCAAGCCTTAAAGTGTGCCTGTCTTAAGGACAAAGAGGAGACGCTCCTAAGTGGTTGTTTGACTTGCTAGAAATAATTTCTAAATCTCCCTCAGAATCATGCCCTGTCGTTTTAAATTGGGGCAGGACACATTCGATGATATAAACCTCTGTAGCTCATAAAAAAGACATGATGGTCACGGTAGTAATGCTTTTGATCCTAGGTTTACCCGATCAGAGATGCTCTGGAACTAAACAACAACGAAGATTACTATAGACATTGAATGGACACAGTTTGTTCCTGCAATAAGCTCTAATTTCCACAAACCTTATCAGTGCATGAAAAACTGCTTCCAATCCTTCAGAATTTCTCGTAAGCAATCGGCATTAAAAAAAGAAAAAAGAAAAAAAAAACCGAAATTAAAAAAAAAATTCCTTCAGAATCGTAATCACCGTATTTTTAAACATGGAATCTGCCCCATACCACCCTCTACAAGAAATTGGATTGGTGAATAGAAAATAGAAGTGCAAAAAGCATTTTTTCTTTTCTTTTTTCTTTTTGGTAAAATCATAATCTCCGTTATTTAAAACGTGGAATTGAAAGGAATTAAAAAAAAAAATATGGAAAAATAAAAATAAACAAAATCAAAAGCAGGACATTGCCGAAGAGCGGCAATATTTCCGCTTTCATTTTGTGTTTATAATTCAAAAGAATGCTATAAAGCAATACAGTTGGATTGTATTCGGTACGAATACTTAGAGTATACCAAAGTTTAAAAATAGAGTAAAAGCAGTGGCACTGAATTATATTATGTATGTATGTGTGTGTGTGTGGGGGAGTAATAATACTTGTGAACCTAGAGAGAGAGAGAGAGAGAGAGAGAGAAGAGGGGGTGGAGTGGGAAAGGAAACCTGTTAAGATAAACCCCGTTTTAATTTCTCCTTTTGTTGAAGGTTAGTAGTTTTTGTAACAGGAACGGTGGAAACAGTCAAGAATTAAGCAGACCTATGTCCAAAGGCGTCCCAGCCATGACCATCAAACCATTTTTAAAATTCAATCTCAGTAAATCCCAGATTACATCATCCAATGATGATATCACGAAGGTCGGTACTGTTGGTTTACTCGCTGCATGTAAAGATGATGCACAACACCTCGTGAAAAATTAACTGAAGTTTATTTTTCCTGTTGGTCTTTGTATAATGAATACAAACAATTTATACAGATGGGAATAGATAAACTCTGCATTTATGACAAAATAGTCGGTTAGTATAGCTCCGTGATTACGCTGTCACGATTGGAGAAATATGATGCTAAGTTCATGACGGCCAATCTATGGCTTCTATGTGTTCGGCTGAATATGAAGTTGTCAAAACAACTGTTAGCATGCCGAATCTGTTCCTACTGGTGAATGAGTCAGCCGGTCTCAACGCTCTGCGCAAATATGTCTGGCAAGAGTGGAGGAGCGTTTTGCTCAGCCGCCTTCGACATTCTGCAAAAAATGTTAGCGCTAAAAGTGACTTTATACAAGGTACCAAGAGAAAGCTCTAGACGGTCCAATCACGTGATGGCTCTATACTGATTGTTCAGTTAATCGGCCGATCATGTGAAATGATTATGGCTAAACCGTGACGCTTACTCGGAAATTCAGCTATTCCATTTTGAATCAGTTACAATGGTAGAGTGTGATTTAACCTTTTTGGTACCAACCTACCTGAAACCGACCCTGGTCCTGTAATACAAGCTTTCTATGTTAAAGTGATCTAATTTAAAATCTTTCATCAAAATTTCATTTTAATTCATGTTCCAAACACCAGCTTAATAATGACAAAGTTATTTTACTAAATTCTTCATTATTTTCAAAATTAAGTGAAGCCAAGCCAGTGAATGAATTTGAATAGAAATATGGTAACAAAAGAATTGAGAACTGATTTGGTACTCTAAGGTATCTAGTTGGTAATCTCATTGTTCTGATTTCAAATCTGGCCACGGACAATCTCACCTGTTAGTTATCCTCCGCCACGTTCACTACCGTTCTTATAGAAATAATAAAGCCTCTGCCAAGTGGATTCAGAAAACTGGTTTCGATACTAGTTTTTTCTTATTTCATGTATTTCCTTGGACAATGTTTATAAGAAGAACATTAATGCCACAACGTCATATTCCACACTCAACTCTATACCTCTGAGGCTTAGTGCCTACTTAGGAAATCAATATGTGGCAATCGAGTTAATCCCTAAAAAGTTGGATTTTGTGGTAATGTAAAGAAATCAATGACTAACAGAAAGGGAGGGAGAGAGAGAAAGAGAGAGAGCGGGGAAATCAGGGAGGGGATGAGAAAGAAAAGGGGACAGTGTTAGAGGAAGGGAGAGAATGAGAGGAAGAGAGAACAGCAACAAAGGAAGGAGAGAGACAGAGAGAAAAAAGAGACAAGGAGAGAGAAAGACAGGGAGACAAAATGAGAGTGATGGAGAGGGCAGCGGCAGAGGGAAGGGGAGATACAGGGAGAAAGAAAGACAGAGAGACAGCATGAAAGATGGAGAGGACAGCGACGGAGAGAGTGGGAGAGACAAGGAGAAAGAAAGAGACAGGGAGAGAGAAAGACAAAGAGACAGCATAAAAGATAGAGAGGGTGGTGACGGAGGGAGGGGGAAAGACAGAGTGAGAAAATGCGAGGGAGGAGAGCACACTGAAAGTGGAAGAGAGAAAAACAGGGATAAAGAAAGAGAGAAAGAGAGACAGACAGTCAGAAAGAGCTATATTAATTATTAATTCACTAGAGAATTTTGTTGCGTAAATAAATTATTGCAATATGTCGCAGACTTTACAGTTGGGAAATATGCATTCTTAAACAGTCAGTTGTGATGTTTGTGTAACATTTTCTTGATTTAATTAAATTGGGTTTCAACCAGTGACTAACATTCCACAGCTTCTTTGTGGTTGTCATTGACTCGCTTCACTTTGTGTCGCCATTACATCTGCTGGTATTTGCTGCACGACGATGTTGATATTAGGACAACTTTTGGGAGATCTTAAATTTCGGTTTGAGAACTCAGAGACAGAAAGAGAGATATTTTTATGTATTTATTTATTTACTTATTTATCTATCTATTTAGTTAGTCAGTCAGTCAGATAGACAGACAGATAGATAGATAGATTGATTGACAGATAATAGACACAGACAGACAGATAGATAGATAGATTGATTGACAAATAATAGACAGACAGACAGATAGATAGATTGATTGATTGACAAATAATAGACACAGACAGACAGATAGATAGATTGATTGACAAATAATAGACAGACAGACAGATAGATAGATTGATTGATTGACAAATAATAGACACAGACAGACAGATAGATAGATTGATTGACAAATAATAGACAGACAGACAGATAGATAGATTGATTGATTGACAAATAATAGACACAGACAGACAGATAGATAGATTGATTGACAAATAATAGACACAGACAGACAGATAGATAGATTGATTGACAAATAATAGACACAGGCAGACAGACAGACAGACAGACAGATAGATAGATAGATAGATAGAGAGACAGATCGATCGATGCATACATACATGTATGCATACATATATACATAATAATGTACATACATACATGCATGCTCACTTACATACAAGCATGCATGCATACATATATGCATATATAAATATATACGTACATGTATAATATGTGCAAGCATACATACATCCACACAGACATTCATGAATACATACCTCCATACATACATCGACACATACATGTGTACATTCATGCACACGTATATGCATACCTACATACAGGCATACATACACATATACATGTATGCACACATCCATCTCTACATACATACATACACCTATATAAATACATATACAAATACATATGTAACGGGACCAATTTTTGTTATGGCATATTAAAGATGATCAGCCTTTTATAGGCTCAGGACGTTAATCAGTAATGATTGGTTGTCTTACCCATCATGTGAGTTTGGAACATTGGTTGAGGCCTGTGTTTTGATTAGTCGAGTATTTCGCGGGATATAGATCGAGGATCCAATCACGTTGCGCGTCATTCTCAAACGACTGATCTGAATTTGCACTGGAGCCTAGCCTCTGTCTATATAAAGGTCTAACAAATCATCTAAGAACAGGGGTGAGTGATTTTCAGGAAGGCGAGTCTTGTTATTTTCCTGCCGTTATTCTCCAGAACAGAATTAATATAACGGATCACATGTAACCAACGACGGCCAGAACTGAATTATCCAAAAGATGGATGAACAAAACAACCACCAGAATTTATGATGTGTTTATTTTGTCCAAGGTATTATTTAACAGAGAAATAATGTCTTGCTGTTATTTTTTAAGTTTGTTTCCTGTATTATTTCCACAAGTGAACACGCAACATATGTTATATATTGGTATGCAAGATTCCATAGTAAAACCATGGAGACTTTATACAGCCTCGTTAAGCATACAAACCTACATATATACGTTAAACGTACAAACCTACATACGTACGTACATAAATTGCATTACATTTTATTCGAGTAGTTTCTCAAACAAATTATAATTTTCGTATCTCCTGCGCCACAGAGATATGAGTCAGCCATACAACGGTGTCGCATAATTTTCTTTTGGGGATAACATTCTTCTCTTGTAAGTGAGGAACCACATCCTACTCTGTTTTAAGTGTCTCCATCAAATATGCAAAGTTACACGAGCTGGCTGCCATAAAAATTTAAAAAACAGCAGAAAAAACACAACGTACAACATAAAATTTCCAAACATGGGCACAAGCAGTAGAACACAGCGTCAACGCATGTAGTTTTGCGTAGAATATATTTGTCAACACATGTGCTTTCCTGTTGAATATATTTGTCAACACATGTGCTTTCTTGCAAACAAAAGTGTTCTCATGTTTGGAAACAAGCATGGATGTGTCTGTGACTTATAATTGGTTAAAATTACCCCGAATTTTCAAACTTTAAACGCTAATAACTCTTTATTTATTGATTTATGGTGCAAATGAATTCATTTGGCTGGCAAAAAGTAGTAGTACCTGTAATTCAAAGGGCCAGCCTTTTCACCTTCGATGTTACGCTGAATGTCCTTGAGAACTACGTTAAGGGTATGCGTGTTTGTGGAGTGCTTAGTCACTTGCACATTACTTTCACGAACAGGCTGAACTGTTGATCGGATCAACTGGAACCCTCGTCGTCGTAACCGATGGAGATCCAGTTTTTTTACTGTATAGATCCCAGTGTGCTGCAGTGCCCGAAGAAGGGGCTATAAATCTATTAAGATGGCCCTGGATGGTAGTCATGTGAGTAGAACCCTAGAGGTAATGAAATTTCGGCTTTGCGCACAGATATACTGAGTAAGGTGGGTGTAGAAAGGAACAGAATTAACTTTTTCTGGAAATCGTTATGAAACAAGAATCGCTTTTATTCAATGTAATTAAAATGGGATCCTTTCTGTTTGGCTGTCACTTTTCAATTTCTGTTCCAATCGATTTTATATTCGGTGTAATGATGTAGTTTAGTATGTTAATCATTACCATGAAAAGGCTGGCCCTTTGAATTACAGGTACTACTACTTTTTGCCAGCTGAATGGACTGGCACAACGTGAAATAAAATGTATTGCTCAAGGACACAACGCGCTGATGGGTATCGAACCCACGACCATACGACGTGAGCCGAATACTTTAAACCACGCGCCTTCTCTAGGATCTATGTTGTATTTGTTTACTAAATGAAATCAAGTCACAATAAACATGGTTTGATACTGTATTCATGATTTAAGACAGCATTGCTATTGCCTTCTACTACCATAAAAATACAGGATGGTCACAACAGCAACATCCTGGGTAACTGCAAATGATAAAACCGTAACAAAAAAATGCATAATAGAATTAGCTAGGCTGGAGTATTAAAGTGATATTATGTGACAATTTATATTACGTCATTCTTAAACATATATTTATTTAACGTTCCGTAAGAATTAAGTATCATTAAAAATACAATTAAACCGTTAAGATTCGAGTAAAATCTGTCAATAATATTGATGCGTTGACACTGATCACCAACCAATGTCGTCAGCTTCCGAGATGAGTCACGTGTTAACTGACTTGTCTCTAATGGAGCGAGAACACGGTTTATGATGCGTTATCATGAGTTAACAAACTTTTTGTACGAAATGAGATCATATTAAATGTTATCATATTGAATGTTATATAAAATATTATAATTACATTCAGTTTTACTGTATTAATATGATGTATAAGATTTTGTATTAGATATATTAAATATTATATTATCGTATTAGTAAAATAAGACATCACAGAATATTATATATATATATATATATATATATATATATATATATTAAATGTTATTACAATTAGTTTTATCATAAAAGATTCACCGTATTTTATAGGTATAAGATTTATCATATTGAATATCATATTAAATATTTTCTCAATTTATCTTATTATGTGCAATTTATATTATCCGTAATAAGTCTATGACTTTTCATATTAAATATTACTAGCTTGTGCGCAACGGAGCGAGCGTACTATATGATGTGCAGAAAGTAACATTTATTGTACTAAATTAATAAAATCGTCATATGCACGATGAGTAACAAGAATCAAAGCGTACTGAATTAGATGATATTATCAGCACATATCAATTTTATCACACGGATTTAAAAATAATAACGTGTAAGACTAACCTTGTCTTCTCTCTCTCTCTCTATTCACATTATTTTTGCGCGAATACTTTTTCTAATTTACTTCTTTCCCCTAAAATATTTAAAACCTGTTTATCCCGATTTTCTGACTGCTTTGGGCAAGTTTATTGTTTCGTTTTAAAACTCTTATTAGTTAAACTTATCTTTTTTTGCGGATGCTTTTCTCCCTGTCGTCTGCCGCTTCCATTTGCAGATCGTCGCCTCATATCTAATTAGCATACAAACCACAAACTATTTTTTCTTTCTTTTCCTCCTCTTTTCTTTTAATCAATTTATTTTCTCATACATTTGTTGTTTTCAATCGTTTTTTACCCTTATTTTTCAGAGTTGAGCCATATATTGTTAACTTTTTGTTTCACAAAAGAAAAATTATACTTACATTATTCATTGAATTACTTTATTCTTTATATAATAGAATTAATGTTAAATATACCAAACATGATCTTGTAAAGAAGGAAACAGTGTAATTTTAAAATCTTAATTTTTACTTGTTTCAGTCAGTGGACTGTGGCCATGCCGGGGCACCGCTTTGAGGGGTTAGTCGAACAAATCGGCCACATATTTATTTTTTAAAAACCTGGTACTTGTTTTATTGGTCACTTTTTGCCGAACCGCTAGTTTACGATTACGTAAACAAATCAACACTGGTTGTCAAGTGGTGGTGTGGGACAAACACACTTACATACATACATACACGACGAGCTTCCTTCAGTTTCCGTTTACTAAATCCACTTACAAGGTCGGCCCGGAGCTATAGTAGAAGACACTTGCCCAAATCCCACGCAGAAGAACTGAACCCAAAACCGTGTGGTTGGGAAGCAAACTTTGGATCTATTTTAAAACGGGGACGCAAGTATTTTCTTAACGAAACACTTTGAAACTTGGGACACTGGTAGAATGTGTCATATAAAACATCTTTTACTCTTAGTCTTCTTAACAAAAAAAAAAGGAATTCGCAAGTTATTCCATGTTAAAGTTGTCGTATTTCTGTAATTTCAACCAATCACTGACGTCTATTCAGCTCAAAAGAGTTACTGCTGGGCGGTCATAAAAATGTTATTCCCTGTGACATATTTCATCCGGTTTAATCGTAATTTATACGCATATATTGTTTATATAATAAATTACGCTGTGCGTATCTATGTGTGTAACAATTTTAGAGTTCGGATTCTCGAGTTAGGGTTAGTTTTAGGGTTAGGGTTAGGGTTACAGTTAACAGTCTAGTTAGGGTTAGTGTTAGGGTTAGGGGATTAATACGATATACACCGTTACAGCGCTAACTGTTTTCAACTGAATAGACGTCAGTGATTAGTAGAAATTATCGAAATAAGACAATTTTTTACATGAAATAAATTCGAATACAAAAATATTTTTCTGTTCTATAACACAAAATAGATAAGTATACGAAGTTTGAAAGTCTTTCGGTACCAAAAACACTACATAAAACATAAATGAAAACTGGTGCCCCCGTTTTAAAATAGACCCCAAACTTTTTACCACAGCCATATCTGCGGCTAGTCAAACTTGTTTATTTATTTTCGCGGTTGCCTTCCTCCCTGTCGTCTGCCTTTTCAATTTAGATCAGTGGTTCTCAACCAGCATCCATATGATCCTTGGGCTCCATATAAGATTTTGTTGTTAAAATTTATCTGCAATAAATTGGTTATACTTCTAAAATATACATATTTTAACAATTTTTTTAATACAATTCCTAATCGAATGGCTAGGTGGGTCCATCTGAATAAAATAGAAATCAAAGGGATCCAGACGTAAAAAAATAGTTGAGAAACGCTAATTTAGATTATTTCGGTTAAGGAAACACACAATTGGTCTTCGCCCTAACGCAGAGCAGTCTACTAACATGTAAATATATATATCTTTACTACTAGCATGTAAAGAGGGAAACAGATTGCGTAGGTGAAGGGGAATTTTGTTAGCATTTGCATTGCTTTATTCAAATCCTATTTTAATGACTGAAAAAAAAAATTCTGCAACAGATTGTTTTATATTAAATTTATGGTGAAGATGTCAGCTTTTTATAACCGATGAACTAAGAAGAATTCCCGTGAGATGTAGGCGACAACATTAAATATGCTATGAAAGTTCTTGCTCAAAGTGATTGTTAGATCAACAGTAGTGAAGTAATATCTTTTAAATCTCGCTTTCTCTCTCCTTGCTTCATTTGTGCCGCAGGCATCTTAACTACGCTTTGATTAAATCACAAGAAAGAAATTTTTCTTAGTGAAGGATCATCATCACCACCCCCACCACCACCACCACCACCATCACCACCACCACCACCACCATCACCGTCATCACCACCACCTCCACCGCAGCCGCCACCACCACTACCTCCACCGCAGCCGCCACCACCACCATCACCACTAGAAATAGCAGTACCTTCAGCTCCTCCTCCTCCTCCTCCTTCTTCTTCTTCTTCTTCTTCTTCTTCTTCTTCTTCTTCTTCTTCTTCTTCTTCTTCTTTTTCTTCTTCTTCTTCGTCGTCGTCGTTTTCATTGTCGTCGTTCCAGTTGCCTTCATTTCCACCGATTCACCTCCAACATTAAACGAACCACTCACAACTCCATCTGCCCTCACTACACATGGCCATTTCCGCCAGCAAGCAACACCCGATACATTCTTAAGCACCAGTCATCATTACAAACGATACCTGACACTCTCCTTAATTCATCGTATATCACCTGTTCTTTACCTCTTCACAGCAAGGAGAATCATTCCCATACATACATACACACATATATACACACATACATGCATGCATACATACATACATACATACACACCTCACATACATTTATATAAGTATGTGTGTATGTACGTCTGTGTACACACACACACACACACACACACACACCACACACGCGCGCACATACACACATATGTACACGCTCATACATATATATATATATATACATATGCACACACACATATGCATGTTTAGTGAGAGTGGTCTCTAATTTAAAGTATTAAAAGTGTTTGTGGCAAAGTACATTAAATGCGCTTTTGAGAAGTATGTATAATGAATATCAGAAGGCAGTTTAAACAAAACATTGTAACTTTATTAAAGTAGGAACGAGTGCTGACAAGTAGCAAGAGGTGTAGCGGGTATATTTGTATGTGAGTCAGGTAAAGTATTATAACTTACTTTTGCACAATTGATTCTGCGGAAGCCGTTGTAAGTTAATAAGAATGAAGCTAGCTTAATCGAGAATATACTTTTCATTATGAGGCAGAGATGTAGCTGATGCCATCCAGACTTTCGAGGAGCGAAGTTAGCATAAATGAACTAGGTTGTCCAGGAGGTGACAAGTCGAGAGCCGATGTAACTTCAAGTGAGTTGTACGAAGTTGGTGGTGAACACACAAAAACTGTTGCATGTTGGAAGAATAACTGTTGCTTCTACTCTGTCTTTTCGCTAACTGCTTAAAAACCGCGCTTCTCTGCTTGGGCAGAGAGCTGCCTTTTGTGTTCCTACGCGGAGCATGCAATAGCACAACTGTACTATGCTGTGACAACAAAGAATATAACTTTACTGACTCACTACACAAGCATATGCATGGCTATTAAAAAAAAAAAAGATTTCTTCAATAAAAAATTGCATAAAATTTTTTTAAAAAGCAAGTATTTGAAAAACTAAAAACAGTGAAAGTGCTTACACAAAGACTTCTTTCTGTCAGATCTGTGTTAATCTGCCATTAAAAATTTTTTTCTTTTAATGAATAATTTTTCAAATATGTATACGTGTGACTGTTTGCGTCTGCGTATATGTGCGTGCATGTATATGTGTGTGTATGTATGTGTGTGTGTGTGTATGTATGTATGGAGATCTATGTTTATATGTATACACATACATACATACACACACACACTTACATGTATACAGATTTATATATGAATGTATATATACATTTATATGTATATGTGAGTGTATTTATATATTCATATGTGTGTGTGTGTATGAATGCTTATACATTATTCTTATTCCTTTATCGTTTTCAACCATGGGCTATGGCCATGCCGGGGCGCCGCCATTAGCGCTAATGTGTGTTTGTCTTAGTCTCATTTCCCTCTCCTGTTTCCGGAATCAGTTGTGTGTTGGGCCGAGCTGCCTTCTTTGTGTTTCTTTCCATGATGTAGGCTTACTTAGTATATCAAATAAAAATTTGTCTAATTGTTCTTGAAATATTCATATCTACTCCTCGTAGACCTGTGAGGTCATTTACCAAGCTATTGGAAAGTTGTCAGTCTTTGAACCCTAAACTGTTACAGTATTGGCTCCTTACTCTGGACGGAGAGGGTAGGATATTCGATACTATGCATTGGCGTCCAGTCCGGTTCTTAGTATAGTTTTCAGTTCCAAGTTGAGTGCTAAGCTTTCTAGGATCTTCATGTGTACATCTCTGCATATCTTTCGTGTCTTCCATCCAGGGAGTAAAGCCTCAAAAATTTTAGGCTCTCCCAGTAACCCATCTGTTGAACTGAGACAATCTTCTTAGTGAAGTGGTGTTGGATTGTCTCGATCTCTGAAGTTAATTGAGAGCAGTAATCTAAGCGACTAAGAACAAATGTTCTTCATAGGAGCAACATAGTTTCCTTTTTCCGTATTTTGAATGATCCCAGAATCCAACCAGTCAGTCGCCTGCATATTGTTGCCATCTTAGTAATTTGCACACAGAATGATGCGTCGCTACTTATGCGGTCACCATAGACTCTACCTCCGGAGTTGCAATACTCCGTGGTCCTATGTATCCTGGTTGCAATTTCTTTGTGGCTCGATAGTAAACGTAGTCAGCATTGAACAATGTTTTCTCATTAGTGTACTTGTACACTGCTTTCAAATATTTCTGTAGTTTGAGGTATCACCAGGGTCCTTTACTGCTTATGATACTTTTGAATCATGGCCGTAGCTGGTGAGAGTGGCTGACTGTAAGATTACATATAGGTATACATACACATATTTTGGTGGAAGTCTCTCGTAGTTCGAGAAAGATGGTTCTGCAATTTCTTGCTGAACAACCAGTACAATTGATGTTTTTATAGTGATCAAATATTTGTACTGTACATTAGCTCGCTCCCTCCATCAAATCGATGTCGCCTGAACAAGTGCACAGTGTGCCACACGTCACCTATCGAAGTCATGGGAGAGCAACGTAACATAGAGAGTTTTGCTCAAGAACACAACGCACCACTAGGTCAAGGAGTTGAAACCAAGAGCTTGCGATCGTGAGTGCAACACCCAATTCATTAGACCATGCGCTCACACACACACACACACACACACACACACACACACACACACACACACAATATGAATATATATATGTATGTATCTATATATCTAGACATATACATAGGATCATAGATACATGCATGCATTTATATATATATATATATATATATATATATACATACATACAAAACTATGTGTATGTGTGTGTGTGTGTGTGTGTGTATAATGTACACATACATATACACACTCAAGGAGACATGTGTGTATGTATGTATGTATGTATGTATGTATCTATCTATCTATCTATCTTATCTACCGAGAGGAAGCTGTCCCTAAAAGGTCGGGCGGAGGTGGCGAACGCGTACATCGCGTCCGTCATCGAATACCGCCTGACCGTCGTGCCTTGTCCCGATCGCGCCATCACCGAAATGGAGCGCATTCTCTTCCGCTTTTTGTGGAAAGGAAGCGTTCCGATGGTGAGACATGCGCTGAGACTGCGACATCTCCGGCTCTACGTAGACGACGGTGAGCAGGTGTGGTCGCCGTTTGTGCGACGCGCTTTCCCGCAGCTCATCTCCATGACTGAGCTGCAGTCGTGGATCAAAACGAGGCCGAGGAATGGCGAATGGCACCGTGAGTGTCGCGTTGCTCTGCAACAACTTTGCCGTCCCGGGTCGACCTTGAGCGGCTGCATCACAACGAAGTCATTCTATAGGGGATTAGTGGAGGGCAGGTACGACGACGATCTCGGGGCGAACCTGGGCATCGACGAGGAATACCTGACCCGCCTGTTCAGGACGACTTTCGGGCCGGGACCTATGGACAACTTCCAGAGATCCCTGGCCTGGCAGTGCTACCGAGAAGCGCTACCCGTTCGGGATAAGCTCTATAGACACGGCTCGCGAAATGCGGGGCCGACCTGCCCGAGATGCGGTCAGAGCGACGAAACCGTTCTGCACGCACTCGTGCAGTGTCCAACCATTTCGGAGCTGTGGGCTTATGTCGAACGACTGCTGTCACGTGTGGGACGAGTCGGTTTATCAATCGAGTCTATCGTCAATATCGTCACGCCTCCTTCTTTTAAACGGGAAGGAAGAGCTGTATTTATCGTGCTTGTGGCTATGGCGAAAGAAGGCATCTGGTGGACGCGTCTGAAAGGATTAGAGACAAACACTTTCCTCTCTGGTCAATCTCTCATCAACTTTTTCAAGTATCACTTGAAAAGGAAGGTGAGAGTAGAGAGGCAAGTGTTGTCTAGCAAATGTTTCGAAAAAAGAGGGATACATGTAGCAAGAATGGCACGTATAAATGACGAAGCCACCTTGACTATGATTCTATAAAACGTTTTAAAATTTTGTAAACAGAGAGTTACTTACGTTTCTTGCATAAATAAAAGAAATTTTATTTAACAAATTGTGACACTAAGGACCGAGGTTACCGTGGTCTTTTCGTAGGTTTTTCTTTCCACGGATAACCTCCCCATTTATTGGGAATTTTCTGTATTATTTCGTATTTTTTGTAAATACCCCAAACGTTTTGCGATGTTTTTTTTCATCGTTGTCCCCACTTTTTTTTTTCTGCTTTGTTTTCAACCCACTCGAAAAGAAAAACTCTACATTTGTATTTTGTCCCCTCTGTGTTGAGCCCTGTGTGGCTAATAAAGAAACATATCTTATCTACCTATCGAGATAGATAGATAAATACACAGATAGATAGATAGATAGATAGATAGATAGATAGATAGATAGATAGATGTGTATATGCATATCAACATTAACCACAAAATAAGACACATATACGCACACACACACATTTACGTATGTATGTACGTATGTATGTATGTATGTATGTATGAATGTATGTATGCATGTATGCATGTATGTATGTCCAACATTTCCCCATATTCAGCAATCTCATTGACGTTATTTTACCTTCTTAATCTCCCAATCCATCCATCCTTACAAAACCAGTCCACTGTCAGAGTCATTAGATAAACATGACTCAGTTTCGATTTCCATTTGTAATCCGAGACTTCCCTTCACTTATGACGGACACATCTCGACTTGCATGGCAATGAGCATGCCGCCAGACGACATGCTAGAAATAACAACTAGATCTTCTTGAAAATCTCTCTCTACTTTCTTTAAAAAGGAATAGCAGGTTATGTGATATTATGTAATGTGTTCCCAGATGGGTGTTAAGTCTAAAAAAATAATAATGAAAATAAAGTAAAAATAATTGGCTTTGACTGGAGTACTTTTATACTTCTGTTTATGGTCTGCTTGAGCATGTCTTACCAGGGGCTAAACAACAGCAAAGCAAGGTCTCATTTGAGCGCTACGTGTTCCATCGGCTGTTAAGAGAGTGGTGGTGGCGGTTGTGGGAGTGATAGTCATGGTGGTGGTGGTGGTAGTGGTGTCATTTGAACACTACGTATTCCATCGGCTGTTAAGAGAATGGTGGTGGTGGTGGTGGTGGCGGCGGCGGTGGAGGTGGTGATGATTGTGGCGGTGGTAGTAGTACTATAGATAAAATACCTGAGTAGTTAACAGGAGAGATACGGTCATTTAATGTATTTTTCACGTAGATGGCAGAATGATTAAGAAGTTCGCTTTGCAACCACGAAGACCCGTGTTCAATCCCGCTGGGTGGCATCTTCAGCAAATGCTATTTTCTTTAACCTCGGGTTTACCCATACATTCTGAGTTAAATTGGGTAAATGGAAACTATATGGAATCTTGGCGGGTGAATTGTACTTGCAATTTTAGATAGAATTGTGGTCTCACGTGGTGAAACCATCTAATAACGACTCTGTTCAGAAGGCTGGAATAAGATATATAATGTGCCAGTTGGAAAAGAGAGAGACACAACGGAGTAGAATGTTTGAGAGAAGATTTATTAATATGTTAACATGTGTGGCTGTGCGTACGTCATGTATACAGAATAACAGCCAGCCATCATGAGAACAAAGTGTATGTGTGCATAGGTATGGTTGCATGCATGTGCGCCAAGTACATATAAGAATAGCAATGAAAGAGACAGCGAAAGGCCCCTGGGCAACGGCCTAGTGTGCCCCTGCCTCAAGACGGCACTGCATATGACGGATAACCTTGGAAGTATACTGTTATCACCACAAGTAATAATCAAGAAATATGGCATCAAAATATCACGCAAACACGTAGCAATTATAGTTTAACTTTTATAGATTATTTTAGTGGCGAAATGGATTCCACTTTTCTAATGAAACATTTTTTATTACCTTAAAATTAAATGAAACAAATCTCTCGTTTGTACATTTCGAATAAATATATTATTTTTCTAAATTTGATCAACCTAATCGATATCTACTTCATCAAAAACCCATCTCTGCAAAATTTCATTAAAAAATGTATATTTTTTCAGAAAGTTATAAGAACACTCCTCCTTCACCTCAAATATTAAGTCTCTCTATATTTTTCGTTTTCTCTTTCTCTCTCTCTCTCTCTCTCTCTCTCTCACTCTCTTTCTTTCTCAGTATCTCTCTTTTACTCTCTTTCTCCCATGTAAAATGTGACAGAAGACACCACCCAGTCAACCAATATTTATATCGGCTGTTATAATACAAATACAATGACAACAACAATACCGTAAACAAAATCCCACTTTTTAAACAAGCATTTCCCCTCCGTAAATTCAGGAAGAAAAAACACAAACAAAACACATATACACGTTATTAAACTCATATTCCGTAACGCAAATCAAATTCGCAAAGCGTGTATGTGTGTATGTGGTTTGTATGAGTTAGTGTTGCATTGTAGATATCTAATATGTTCACTACACACAACTATAACGCACACAACTAGAAACAAACAGGTAGATAGATAGATAGATAGATAGATAGATAGATAGATAGATAGATAGATAGATAGATAGATAGATGGACAGACAGACAGGCCTATATATATATATATATATATATATATATATATATATATATAGTGATGCTATCTGTGGGATTCTCAGCTTTTTTAGCTGCTATTTCTGAACTTCGGTATATGGTGAAGCAAATATTTGCTGATCCCTTAATTATATTTATAAATATATATGAGCTTTTAAATAAGTTCTCCACCAATAATGGTGCTTTCATACCGATGGGCTTGGTAAAAATTGTTAATTGTTAATTGATTTATTAATTAATAAATTGATAATCCTTTACCCTTTTAATTTATATATATATAGAGAGAGATAGATAGATAGATAGATAGATAGATAGATAGATAGACAGATAGACAGACAGACAGACAGACAGATAGATAGAAAGATAGATAGATAGATAGATAGACAGACACATATATACGTCTTTGAGGTACATCCCAGGAGTTTTGAGACTTTTTTTTAGGAGAGACAGCTCGAACTGTCTTAGATTGTCGCAATTTTAGTACATCATTACTATACATCTAATAAGCTGACCTGCCAACTTTTTGTTCCAAATTGAAGGAGACGACTTTAACATCACTTTGAACACATCCTATTAAACACCACTTGTCACAGCTGACTAGTTTGCAGGTTGTCGTCGAAATGGGAAGACAATTTGGGAGCTTACTATGCAATACGGAAACTTATGAAATGCTCCAGGCTACTTGTGGATTGACTTGTATGAGCCGAGCATCTGTTTCTCGCTAGCACAAGCGGTCCAAGCACGGGGGAGGAGAAGAAAGAGCCGATAAGATGTGTGGGAGGGAGAGGAACTTCAAAGCATCAGAGCTGATTGAAAAAATTAGCAATTTTTCTAGATGAAGATCGTCGTGTGTCTATAACGAAAATAAGCGTACAGTTTGGAGTTGGCGTGGAAACTGTGCATTGAATTATTCGCGAAGATCTGAAAATGTGCAAAATTTGAGCAAAGTTTGTTCCTAAGGTGCACAGAAACAGACAAAAGGAAAGACGCGTCGGTGACAGCAACGAGATGATTGAGCTCATTACTTTACCTGAATCTCTGGCGACCTGTGATGAAAGCTGGATTTATTGTTATGATCCAGTGACCAAGTGACAGAGTGCCCAATAGAAGCATCCGGACTTCCCCGAACCCAAGAGGGGCAGGCGAAGCAAGTTTACCAGGAAGTTTATGATGTTTCCTTTTCTAACATCAAGGGCATCATCTATATCTACTGGGTTCCCTCTGGCCAGTCGGTCAACAGAGAGTATTTTCTGAAGGTCCTGAGGGCGTTCAGGAAGAGATTTCGTTGCAAAAGGTTAGAGCTGTACCACTCGGGTCGGTGGCACCTTCATCAGAGCAATGCACTAATTCACAAAATCCGCCCTACAGAGATGGGTATCAAAACTATCCTTCACCCTCCTTGCACTTAAGACCTTGCTCCCTGTGATTTCTGGTTGTTTCCCTGAGCTGAAAAATATCTCAGGACCAGTCGTTTTGAAAACACTGAGATGAAGGAGGCTGTGACAAGAGTCATGGAACTTTCCCTTTGGAGGGCTTGCATGGGGCCTTCACAAAGTGACTGGAGCGCCACAACAAGTGCATTGAAGTCAGAGGATCCTATTGTGAAAGAGATTAGAGTTTTGTGCTTCTTTGAAATTAATAAATGACTCATCTAAAAAAAATAAATAATTGCCAAAATTCTGGAATGCACCTCGTATACATGTATATATAAATATAGACAAACAGACAAATTTGATACATGGATAAACAGAGGGAGGGACGGTGAGAAGTAGAGTTGTTTATCATATAGTTATTGAATATGAAAATATTTATTAATTACCTAGATATCTACTGATGCGGTTGGTTGATTTTCTCATTTACGGAGACTCTAGAGTTTCTTGTCTGTCTAATGAGGTTTCTTTTCTCTCTCTCTCTCTCTCTCTCTCTCTCGCTCTCTCTCTCTCTCTCTCTCTCTCTCTCTCTCTCTCTCTCTCTCTCGCTCTCTCTCTCTCTCTCTCTCTCTCTCTCTCTCTCTCTCTCTCTATATATATATATATATATATATATGACACACACACACACACACACACACACACACACACACACACACACACATAGTTATATATATAATGTGGCTTCTTTTTTTGTTGGTTGTGACAGTTGACATGTCTCAATTTCAATGCATTCTTCATATTTTGACATATGATGAAAGGCGCATTCTTGCCGTGACCATCCCAACATTTTGGAGGCATTTAGGACTACATTATCTAATGTGTCATTTCTGCCGTTTGTAAAGTCATTTTTCATTTTTTGAAGATGGGTGGTATTTCAGGGTTGACATAATCAACTAGAAGCCCTGAAAGTGAACCCTCATCATAGCTGCACGAAAGGGTCGTCAAGTATGAAATTAGTAGATAAGAAAAAAAGTTTGCTAATTTTTATAAATACAAAGAATAGTTTTATTCATCAAAGTATGCACCCATATTGTCAATACACTGTTGCCATTTCAGCGGTAGCTTGTCCAGCCCGGAACTATAAAAGCCAAGCAATCTTGAGTCAATAAAATCTTGGAAGGCCTGTTTTACAGCATCGTCGGAATTAAGTATTTTTCCTATCAAAAAGTTATCCAAATTCTGGAAGAAGTGGTAGTCATTGGGGGCAAGATCAGGTGAGTATGGTGGATGATGGAGAACTTCCAACTTCAACTCTTGTAGTTTCGTCAATGTCACTTTTGCGATGTGTGGTCTGGCATTGTCTTGTAATAAAATAGGAGTGGATCTGTTGACTAATCTAGGCTGTTTTTTGTAAGTTTCTGCATCATTTGGTCCAGTTGGCTGCAGTATACTTCGACCGTGATTGAT